>NW_020172461.1:394320-445635 GCF_003031525.2 Neophocaena asiaeorientalis asiaeorientalis | reverse complement strand
CTCACTGTTGTGGCCTCTCCAGTTGTGGAGCACAGGCTCTGGACGTGCAGGCTCAGCGGCCATGGCTCACGGGCCCAGCCGCTCCGCGGCATGTGGGATTTTCCCGGACTGGGGCATGAACCCATGTCCCCTGCATCAGCAGGCAGACTCTCAACCACTGCACCACCAGGGAAGCCCTGCACCTATCTTTTTTAACTTGGAGATCTTCTCATTCATATATCGATAACTGCTTTATCTTTTTAAATAGCTGTACTGTTTCCCATTGAATGGGTGTGTCCTACATTATTTGATTAGTCCCCTACCCATGGACATTTAGCTGGTTCCAATGGTCTTCTGTTGTTTCTGGTAGATGGCAGCAAGGTCCACAAGGCTCAAATCACTGCTCTCCTCCATCAGATGCTTCAGCAAATCTTCAAACTGTTCAGCATAAGAGGGTGGTTGGAATGAGACCGGCCTGGAGAAGTTCTTCACTGGACTTCATCAGCATTGGCAAGTCCTGCAGACCGGCTTGTTGCAGTAGTTGGGGATGGAAGAACTCCCCTGAGCTGTGAAGACTCCATAATGGCTGTTTAAAAGCACTTCCAAGGAAACAGTTTTTCTCTGGAAAAGAAAGAACAGCTGCTACACCTGGGCAGTTGTCAGAGCAAGAAATCATGAAATCCTTCTCTTTATTATCAAGCTTGCAAGAACGATTAAGAGCTAAGTGTAAGGCCAACTGGCCCGAGGCAGGGGAACGCAATCAGACTCACAGGTTGCATCAGACCGAAACTTTCCCGACCACCCAGTTCCAGGAACTGACCTGGGGACTTTCCCCACTGCCCAGCCTTCCCGCCTTTCGAGGGGCGGGACTAATGGTCCCAAGACTGATGCGACCGGCACCGGATATTGCCACCATACCCGAAAAGACCACCAAATACCCTGCGCCCTCCTGGATTCACCACACCCCTTTCCCTTCTTCCCCTATAAATTCTGCCCAAACCCTCGCCCGGGTGCGACTTCTCTGGCCCCTTTCTCTCGGACCAGTGAACCTCGCCCAGGAGCGTTCCCAAATAAAGCTTGTTTAAAAGCTCTCCTCCGACTAAGGAACTAGAGGTATGCTCTTAAAGAAACAATTATGGACAGATACAACTCATTGTACTCCCACATGTTTAGTAATTTCAAAAAGACTTGTTTTTTTCTGCCTTCATCATAAAATAAACGGATTAAATTTGTCAAAACATTTATTGGTAGTATTAAGCAACTATAAGTAAAAGCATCTAGTTCATAGGGGGCACCAGACCATCACAGATAACCTTATTAATGTACTTATGTACTTAAATATCTATTTTACTATATTTATTATATTTCAGTATTTTTGCTTGTATTTGTGCTAATTACACGTGTTCATCTTTATATTTTTAAGTTATTTAAAGTTTTACTTTCAAATCTTTTTGCATTTGTTTATTTTTAAGAAAGTAATACCAAGACTGATTTTGCAACCTCAATTCCCTGGTGGCGCAGTGGTTGAGAGTCCGTCTGCCGATGCAGGGCACACGGGTTCGTGCCCCAGTCTGGGAAGATCCCACATGCCGCGGAGCCGCTGGGCCCGTGAGCCATGGCCGCTGAGCCTGCGCGTCCGGAGCCTGTGCTCCGCAATGGGAGAGGCCACAACAGTGAGAGGCCCGCGTACCGCAAAAAAAAAAAAAAGTGAAGAAAGAAAATGAAGTGCCGGCCCTCTTGAAACTTCCCTTTTTGCCAGAAGGAAACATAAAACTATTACTCAATCAATTAATTCATTTCAACTACACTATATACTAACACCATAGGCAAAAGAAAAGTGGCTTCTGTCACCAGAAACTGGATTCTAAGACTTGACTGGATGTACAGTTCTAGAACTTTCAGAGTGCTATGGCCAGAAGTGTTAACCTAGAAGCTGGGTTATCCTTGTCTCTGAAGGCCCAGGAAGGAGTGAGGTCCTTTAGAAATAGAGAATAGGAGAACCAAAAACTAAACCTTAGGGACCTTCATATTTTAATGAAGATAAGAGAATAAGGAGCCTGAAAAGCACACTGGAATGGTATGCAACACAACAGCAGGACAACCAGGAGACAGTGGTGATGAGAGGATGTTTCAAGGAAGAAATACATTTAAAACATGATGTCTTATATTCAGGGAAAATGAGGGCTGGTTTGGCAGAGTTAATTCCACAGAATCCGGACTGGAATATACTGACTACGGTTAAATAAGAGAAAAGGTTTTGGAGACAGAATGAATAGAAACTTCTTTTGAGAAGTTTATCTGTGAAAAGAAGAAGAGAACTAGGGTAGCGCCTGCAGAATAAAAGTGTGTGTTTATATTACTGGATATAATTTTAAAAATTTTTTACAAACATTTTTTGGGGACAGATTTCAAGAAATGTATGTAGTAGCACAAAGCACATAAAAATCAGTATTTTATTTTTTTAAATAACTGCTTACATAACAGCCTAAAATGTCAAGCATCATTGTTAAATCATTTCTAAATACTAGTAGGCTGGAATGCCTTTTCATATGCTTTGTTTGCTATTTTTAGTTCTTTTATTTGTGTTTCAGTTTATGACATTAACTAGTTTCGTACTGCCCTTGTGAATTGTCTTTATCCTTAAGTCTTAAAAGTACATATAAACCATTTATGCAGATGGTAGCTATATTCCTATGATGCAACTATTTGTCAATTTTATGTTTACAAATAATAGCTCATTTTCTTTATATTTTCTCCTAATGCCAGAATGTTGAACATGTAGAACCAATCCTCTCCTATTTTCATTCCTCTATTGATCGTATGGATTATCAATTCCCTTTTATGTTTTAAATCTTTCACATTTATTTTTTTATAGTACATTAGGATTTTTTTTTTCATCTATAATACGAGATGAGAATCTAAATTGATTTCTGTTTAGGTTGCCAGGCATTTATCCTGTTACTATTTACTGAAACTTTTTTTTCTTCCATATTAACGTCTAAGATAGCCTTTACTTAATTACTACAGATTATAAAACAATTTCTGGGATTTCTTTCTCTTTTTTTTTGCTGCACCAATGTGGCTTGCAGGATCTTAGTTCCCTGACCAGGGATTGAACCCGGGCCACAAGAGTGAAAGCTTGGAGTACTAACCACTGGACCACCAGGTAACTCTCCTGGGATTTATTTTCTTTATTACTCTGATCACCTAACTCCTTACTGTCACTGTATTTATACTTTTGCTGCTTTATAATACAGTTCATTTTCTGGTAAAGCTATATACGTAAGAATTTTTCCTCTTCTACACTTTGATATTTTTGCTTGGTGATCTTTCTTAATTAACTTTTGAATTGTTCTACAGAAGTCAGCATTGGGTTTATAAAAATCATGAAATTTTGTGGACTCAAAAATAACCATACTTAAGAATCCGCCTGCCAATGCAGGGGACACGGGTTTGATCCCTGGTCCGGGAAGATCCCGCATGCCGTGGACCAACTAAGCCCGTCCGTGCGCCACAACTACTGAGCCTGCGCTCTAGAGCCCGTGTGCCACAACTACTGAAGCCCATGTGCCTAGAACCTGTGCTCTGCAATAAGAGAAGCCACCGCAAGGAGAAGCCCGCACACCACAATGAAGAGTAGCCCCCGCTCGCCGCAACTAGAGAAAGCCCGCACGCAGCAACGAAGACCCAATGCAGCCCAAAATAAATAAATAAATTTATTTTTAAAAAATAATAACCATATTGCAGTGGATATAAAATTCTGAGGAATTTTCTTCATCAGATGGAAAAATGAAACTGGATAGGAGAATTTCTCTTCCACAAAAATCTAAGGTAAAGAACAAACAATAGATTAAAATCATCAGAAAGTAAAAATGTAGCCACCAAAAAGAGAAGCTCAGGGAAAAAGAAAAAGAATAATTCTGCAAGTAAAAATAATTAGATTTTAAAAACCGCACAGAAATCCAACATATTGCTTAAAGAATCACTCATAACTCACAATGTACTATTTGAGGTTCTGCATGGAACCCTTATTCTGCTCGGAGGCAACTCAACTTCCCTGAGTCTCGGTTTTCTCAAATGGAAAATGGAATGAAAAATATTTGTAGAGCTGATGTAAATACATTTTAAAGCTCTTAGAGGGACTTCCCTGGCGGTCCAGTGGTTAAGACTCTGAGCTTCTACTGTAGTGGGCGCAGGTTGGATCCCAAGATCCCACATGCCGAGGCAGTGCAACCGAAAATAAAAAGCTCTTTAGAATGGCTCCTTCCTCGGGGTTAACCATAAGTGGTAACTCTTTTCTTCATTTTCTCCATATAAACCTAAATGAGAATATTACATGTCTTTTTCTATAAACTGGTTTGAAACTGTAGCATCTCACTCTTGATAGCTGACTGACAAAGTCAACTGAATTGGTGAGAACCTAGAAGAGTGAAAGATAGGTATGATCATATCAAAGACATGTTTGATTTATATTCAGTCAGCACAATGGCTTAAATCAATATCTGAAATTGAAGGGAATCTCCTAGGCTGGAATGGGAAAAACATACTGTATTCTTTTGCTGATTCTGGCGCCTGGCACTTCTCCCTGCTTTCCTGGATCTATTCTTTGGCTTCCATTTCACAGTACTTTCCTTCTCCTTCAGGGCTGAAATTTCCAGGGAGCCCTCCTCCTTCACTCCCTTTCCTTGCACTGCCCTCTCCTACTTGCACAGCTACCTCCTGTTCTGTTGTGATTTCTGGTTTAAGTTTTCCCAGAGGAACACAAATAGAAAGTAAAAGTTGAATGATATTTTCAGATTTTATAGGAACACATATAAGAGAAGTCTTCCTTTTTTATGTTGAATACTTTTGAAACGTGAGGCCCCACATAGTTCAAAGGAAGCAGAAAGCAGGGTCCAGTAACTGGGTGGGCTACAAAGCCCTCCCAGGAAAAGAAGCCCCTGCTGGTCAAGTGTAACAGGGCCAGAGACCAAGTCTGGCAGTCTTCTGGCCTGTGCAGATGTGCTCCTTTTAGGGAATTTTCCTCCAGAGCTGATCAGAGGTTCTTTCCTGGCAGGAACTGACCCTAATATTGGAATAAGCCTCTTGCCATAGTCTTTGTTACGAAGAGAACAAGTCTTCAACTTCAGTCAGGGCATGGCTTCTTTGATCTAGGAGCAGGTATGGTGAGAGAAAAAGGAGCCAAAAGGAGGTTCCTTCCTCCAACCTGCTGGGCAGACCCAGGGCTCCTGATTAATGATCTGATCCACATACTGACACTGGGAGGTGGGTAGGCCCTGAAAATCTCAGGGTAAAAACCACAACAGTATATCTGAGTACAATCTCATATTTGAGGGTGCACTAAATTTCTCTATTAACAGTAAATTCCCAGTTTCACAAATTCATTTTTTATAACGGATCTTTTAACTTTATCATTAGAAAAATACGTTCATTGTAACTTTGCATAAGGACTGCAACAGCCCCTTCTACCCCTGACACAGTAGTAAAAGGTCGCAGTCCTGCTCCATGCCAGCCTCCAAATCCCTTTTTATCACTGGATGCCACAATACTCAAGGATCATTTTACACTTCCCAAGTCCATCTTTCCCTCTTCCGTCACCCATGTTTCAAAGACTAACTCCATGGCCAAGGTTGCAAAGCTCCTTGGAAGAAACCCTCAAGCAGATTAGGGAAAAGAAATTCAGTCCCCAGCCTGGATAGCTCTTTCCCTTCACCCTCACCTGTGGCAAAGGAAGGCCAGATGACCATGAGAGGGGCCTGCTCTAATTCTTCTCATAGGCTTGCAGAATTAGTCCCTCAGAGTGGGAAGGATCGCAAACAGGACAAGAATCTATAATCTACTCAGGATGGAGAATACCCTAGGAGACTCTTAGAAGGACAGTATTAAAGAGGGCATGCAGGAATTTGGGTCCTTCCACATTACAGATTAGTTACCTTGCCCAGGACAGGGAATTAGCAGAGATCCCTGCGAGCAAGTCTCCCCAGTTCGTGCTACAGGTTCCATGAAAGAATAACTTTAAAAACCGGATGAAATGTTTGTGTCAGATGCTTCATCCACAGAAAACTGGGAAGGTACAGGAAGATCCACAGCACAAATCCATAGTGATGTCAGCCTCTGTTGACAGCCTAAACCTACTAGAAATTAGAGCAGTGTTTATGGATAAAGTGGGTAGTGAAACTCAGAAGAACAAGTCAGATACTGGTCAGATCCTAGAGAAGAAACTGAGGCTTATGCATGAATTAAGGAGACAAAAGACAGTCCACCCATGGAGGAACGCAAGGACCAACAGAGTCCAAAGATAGAAATTCCTGTGATGGCAGGGCCCCTCCTCCCCCAAAGAAAGGTAAGGGCTGAGTGTCACATCCTGCAGCCTTCAAGCAGGTGTGAGGGCCCAAGTACACTGACCATCCATGCCATTTGTTCTACCCAAACTTCACTACATGCTTTCCAAGAGGTACACACCTTTACCTTTGCTGCCTAAAAACTTCCACATGTCTAAGAAACTGGATTCTTCTTGTACTGAAGGTAGACTCATGAACTGTTTTTGCCTTTTGGCTGATTCCCTGCATACTGGTTATATTTAACCTTAAATACACTTGCTACATGCTGGCTGTCTTCTGCCAACCTGCAATGTTTCAAGTACACAATACAAAAAAATGAGGAAAACTGCTACAAAAATTTAATACTGTTTGTCATAGAAAGACTAGTCCAGTGAGCTTCCATGCTACCCAATGAAAAGACAAGTGATCTTGGATTAGACCAGTGGAAAGAGTGCTACACTTTATAAGCCCATAAATTGAATCATATACACCTTATACATGTATTTCTTTTGTATACTTTTCAAAAGATTCTGTTTTTAATAAGTTAAAATGTGTCCCATTGTAGCCACTTAAGGTAGTGCCAATGGTGCCTATATTATCTGTCAGTTGAAGACACGAGCAGCCCCACAAACTTGACAGGGACCAAAGGCAAAAAAAAAGGGTGTATTCAGAAACGGTTGTCTAAGTAGACCAGAACAATCAATCAGAAGAGAAACCCCACCTGGTCTTCTGCCCTATATATCTGATCATTATGTTATTGTGCCCTTACTGTCTAATGATATAAACTAACTTTTCATCAGAGAAAGAGAAATACTTCATTTTTTACTCCAAGGAGTAGCTGATCCAAATGGTCCATCTGGGAAGAGTGGAAAGGCTAAAAAATTTTTTTAAAATAGCTTAATTTCTTAGCAGAGCCATATGAGCAGGGTTCATTCATTATTTTTAATGTCTGGGGGGTTAAAATAGAAGATCTCATATATTATGCTATTGTAGGTCACATACCTGGGAAAGCAGACTCTGAGACAGAGATAAGCATGCAAGGAGTTTACTGGAGAATGCGTGGATCAGTCATTGTGGCAAAGAGAATTTGAGCGGAAGTTGAGCTTGCAGTGCAGTCACAGCAGGGCTTTAGCCAATCCCAAGGGAGCTCTGACTCTGGGATGACCCTGTGGAGGTAGAGAGAAGGGGCCAGGCCTTTATATCCCCACATTGACAGGTAATTGGATGCAGCCTGACCCAGGAGGGGGAAATAACTTTGGGCTAAATGAGTCACTTTAGCCAAGAGCAGTTTCCAGAGAAGACCTGCATGCTGTCAGCATGAAGCTCTATCAGCAGCTAAAGGGAGTAAGTTCTCAGGTCTTACAGGGAGCTGTGAACGGTGCATCAGATGTCTATTATAAATGTCTTTTTGAAAAAGAAGTTTTGGGCTTTTTTTTTGTTTGTTTGCTTTGTTGTTTTCTCTCTTCCTTTTTCTTCTTTTGTATGGTCATACTCAAACTTTCAGCTGGGTCCATAATTTGCAAAAATGTCTAACAAGAGTGTGATGGACAAAGTATACTCTGAAAACAGTGGCCCTCTGATGTTTATTATAAGCAGTTTATGGATGTGATATTTGTTGTCTCTACCTGAGGGCGTTATAATAGCAGATGGGGTAACTGGATTGGGCACCTTCCCTGTGAATGGGAAAGATGTAGATACTGGGAAACCAAGGATGGAATGTAGGAGGACACATTATCTGTCTTCACAGCCCTTCCCTAAGAACTGCCCTCCAGCCCTGATATCTGGACCTGGAAGCTATGAATGATAAAACCAGTGTGAGCCAATCAGAAAGCTAATCTTAAGAATCTGACTAAAGAAAGCCAGAACCTGAGACTCAGGAGCTGAGTCACATGAATGAGAATGTTCTAAGGTTGCTGGAGTTTATACAGTTCTTACCTCTTCTCAGGCTTTATTGTTTAACTTCTACTTGAATTCTGTGAGCTATCACAGTATTCCTGGAATAATCACCTTGCAGCTCATATCAGTGCAGACTGTCACATCTTCTTAGAAGTATGTGTGTACTTTTTGAGGACATCATGATGTCCCTTTAATAATAAAAAGATACAATTTTAAAATGTTTTATCATAGATTATCCATTTAAAATTTTCTATTACAAATGTATACTGTATAATATGCACAGTATTTTCTAACTGTAATACCTAGGTATATTATCAATAAAATAAATACATTGGAGGTGTGTGCTCAACATTTTTTCCAAGCGGGGTGGAAGGTGAAATATCGAGGGCTTACATCTCCATAATCCTGGTGACTCCACTTAAGAATATGGGTGGACAGTCTCTGGGATTCCACATATTTGTTGAAAGTTGAGTTTTGTTTGGGCCACAGGAACAGCAAGTCACCCCTTCTAGAACCTGGGTTCACTGACAGCCCCTGCCCTGATCACCCTATGTCTCACTTCTAATTCTCCTCTCATCCGATTACATTATCTGCCTGGGTAAGTAGCTAATCTATCACCAGCATGAGTACAGTAAGATCTCAGGTTCCCTTGAGGAGTCTCAGGGTTCAAGTAGCCTCTAAATATTCAGTGCCGAGTCAAGGCCAGTCTAGGACTTCATACAGGTTTAGCGCCAACCACCTGCAAAGGGGTGAGCAGGACCCACTGGAGGGAAGGGACTCTAACTTATACAACCCACCCAGCCTCAGTTATCTCCTGCCGTCTATGAAATAGAGAAGAAAATAATGGTCCCCAATCTGTCTTGTGCTCACATCTGACTCGGCTCCTTACCAGCTGTGGCCCTTGAGCAAGTCCCCTCCCTTCTTGACCCTCATGCCTCTCCACACCTTTCTGAGCTACAAGAAAGTGGATAAAACTCAAAGAATACTGTGAAACCACCTGCAAAGCGCTATGTGGAAGCGAGTACTATGCTTCACCCCCTCTAACTGATCTGCATTTGAATGCTTCCCAGGGAGTCTGTATCCCCTGGCCTGGGCCACGATGCCAGGTCCCTGGATGTCCTTAACTCTGCCCTAGGCTTTGTCTATGGGGGGAGGGGGGGTGACACTTCCAATTAGCCCGATATTGCTCTTCAATAATCTCCTTAGAGGAAACTTTCCCTCCCAAAGATGTTTTATTACATTTAGAGAACATCAGTTAGCTCCTATATCACATCCTCTGGTAAGCATGGTCTCTGTTTCTCGTCAGCAAGGATAATTATTATTCCCCCATATATGCTTGTTTTTTTCCTAAAGGAGAATGGTGCCATCTGTCTCTGTTGTGTTCAGGGGGAAATAGAATATGCTATGAGCTTGGATTTAGGGAAAGGAAGGGGTCCCTTCAGCTTTTATTGAGAGCGGGCTTTGGCTTATAAAATGAGACAAAGGTTAGGGAGAGAAGTTGATGACACACCACCATCCTGGTTTCCTTCATTTGTATTTGTGAAGATAGCCCACTTTAAAAATTCATTACTTTTTCCATAATACTCTTATTAGAAAAACAAGTAACTACTCAGCAATCATTCAATGCTTATAAAAGTAAGAAACTGTAACAAAGACCACAGCACAGTATCTGGACCCGTCAGTCCTCTCCTTTGCTTCCTCATTACCCTGAGCATTACGTAGTAATGGCATGGAGTGAATCAGGTTATACATGCCTCACGGGGCCAAAGATTCCCCACTGAGCGTCTAGGAATAGTAAGAGAAAATAAACTTCACAAATCCCCAAAGTGGAACTCAAGATTTTGGAGCAGTGAGCCCCTGAGTTCAGAAGTGTGAGGAAAAAAAAAAAATCTATGACCATGAATCTATGGTGGGCCATAGATTCCATCTGCACCAAAGATCCGACACCCTTCCTGATGAAAGCTGCAGTGCTGGGCGCCCTTACTCCCTTCTCAACCTTAAGGAAAACATACAGCTGATCACACCACAACTCCTCTCCTCTCCCCATGTGACCTGCGCTGGATGGAATGTAGGAGGACATGCCAGTAGGGGACACAGAACCCCTGGCTCTGTGTTTTGGGAAGTGGTGTTGGCAGGGATTGGAGCTCTCAGCAAGGCTGCCGTGGGTGTTGGCTCATCTCCCTGCTCCTGTGAAAAGTGTTCACAGATTACCTGCCTTTCTTTCCTACCTCCACCCCAGAGGGGCGGTAGGAAGCCCTGAGTGGGTGGTACAAGGGCACGGATGTGTGTAGTCACCACAACTCTCTGACTGTGGGGCACTGTGGACCCAGGGTCTGGTGGTGCTGCTAAAGCAAGATGAGTCCTCTGCTCTTGCCCCTCCCGACAGGAGGTGGCTAAAGGGAAGGGAGAGCTGTGAAAGGCCTCAGCAGAGCTGGAGGGGAAGGAGAATACACTGTGTCCAGGCTTGGGGAGGAAATCTCCATGTACGTTCAAGTAACACTCCCATCACTCTCTAGCCACTGGAGGGGAACTGGATTCAAAGCTAGGGACCTGAAAATGGACCCGTGAGCTGGGTCACCCCACCTTCTGCCCTCCAGGCAGTCCAGCTCTGAAGGGGTTCAGAAACAGGATAAGTTCCCTCTTAAAAGTGGCTTTTGCAGATATTAGAAAAGTATCCATTGCACAGTGGATGCAGAACTGGGTGGAGGACAGGGATGTTGCTGTGCTTGGATACTGATATGGACATGCTAAGGCCTAATACTACGGTAGGTGCTACTTAAACATCTGCTATAGCTGTGATATTCATCTGTTTTGAAACAAACGTTGAACTAAAAATAAATAAATTCTCCCTGCTGGCTGGTGACCCTGCACAGGGATTTAACTCCTCACTGAGACTGCATGTGGCCTGACTCAATGACATCAGTGCAAGGCATGTGGGTCAAATGGCCCTCCATGATGGGAATGTTCACAGTGCAGCCACACAGGGCCTGCGGAAGAATGAGGAGACAATGAGGAAAAGGTCAGGATTGAATGTGTGGAAAGGAGGGAAACTAACAGAGGGGAAAGAATGACCCAGTGGGTGGGAAGGCACAGGAGTGTCTATCACTAATCACTAATCACTAATCAAGCTACTGCCACTCCCTGCCTCACTCCCCAACTACTTGACTCGAGCGCCACCTGCTGGTGACTTACTAGAACACTGACAGTAAGATGGACTTGGTGCCATCCTGGCAAGAGTGTGTGTATGTGTGTCCCTGGGACAAGTGGTGGAGAGGGAGAGCTTGTCTTTGAGCACAAAAACAATGATGCCTTCAGGGATGTTCTGAGGCCTGCCAAACTCCTTTTTGGCCTTCCTTACAGCCATTCTTTCTGACATTGTGCAGGATCTTGTACTCAATGCAAACAGGTGGCCTATCAGGGTTGAGGTGTCCTCTGTGGTCCTTAGTTATATGCTTGTTACAGTCATGGGATATCTTCTTCAGGATACACAAAGCGCATGCACCACAGGTGGTTCTGCAATTTATGACAAGGGTGCAGTTTTTCTGGGCTCACTTTGGACCACTACTCAGCCCATTGAAGCCAAGGTGGCAAAACATTCTAAAGACTTTCCGTATCCCTCCACATCCAAATGGTTTTGGTTAACGCCATTAAAGGGCAGAGTGGGGCTTCCCTCGTGGCGCTTCCCTCGTGGTGCAGTAGTTAAGAATCTGCCTGCCGATGCAGGGAACACGGGTTCAAGTCCTGGTCCAGGAAGATCCCATGTGCTGCAGAGCAACTAATCCCGTGTGCCACAACTACTGAGCCTGCACTCTAGAGCCCGTGAGCCACAACTACTGAGCCCTCATGCCACAACTACTGAAGCGCATGTAACTAGAGCCTGTGCTCCGCAACAAGAGAAGCCACCACAATGAGAAGCCCACGCACCACCGCAACGAAGAGTAGCTCCAGCTCTCCACAACTAGAGAAAGCCCACGCGCAGCAACAAAGACCCAACACAGCCAGAAATAAATAAATTTTAAAAATAAATAAATAAAGGCCAGAGTGGAGTGATGGCTGAAAAAGAAGAGCCACAAAGAAGTGGAGTCACGCAAAAGGAGGAGTCCCCATGAAATAGAGAAAGGAGCCACTGAGCCACCTGTTATGCCATTTGCACCTGGAGGAGAGAGGAGGTTGGGGTCAATGTAGCCACACCAGTTTTTCAGCTGCCTTGGCTCCCATATCCAGGCCCTGAGAATCAACCTTTATCTCCTACAGATAAGTCCACACTTACAGAGCAAGTAAAGGCCTGGGGAAAATTACTATCTGCTTTTTATTATATAATTATTAACACTGCTCACTCATTTAAAAAATGTGATTCTCCTAACTTGAAGTTCAGATAGGATGAGTAACCACACAAGTAGAAAATCCAGGACCAGAGAACTCTATTTCTGTAGAGTTAGAAGGTGACTCTAAAGACTGTGACCTTCCTTATGCTCCCATAGACAAAGACTACTCATCCAGAGAGGTAGTGGCTCAGAAGTGCCAATGACTGGCCATGGGTCATATGACAAGTTACACCTGATTCACAGATCTTCGCTTTTTACTAGGAGCTGCTCTGCACTCTGAAGTAATAAAGCAATACAGTCTAGCATTCCACCCTCTGACCTCCACCTTCAGTTTCCAAATTGTCCTCCACTGGCCAATTTGTCAAGGAATTAGTTCATTGGTCCTGACGGTTTCTCCTTCTCCATCAACAGCCTCCGGTCTGTGTTGTCTCTCTCTCCCTCTCTCTCTCTCTCTCTCTCTCTCTATAGACGTTATGGGCTGAATTGTATCCTCCGCACAAATTCATATACGAAAGTCCTGACCACCAGTACCTAAAAATGCAATGGTATTTGGAGGTAAGGTCTTGAAAGAGGTGATTAAGTTAAAATGAGCCCCTTACGGTGCGGTCCTAATCCAGTATGACTGGTGTCTTTTTTAGTTTTTGCCGTGTCGTGGCATGGGGAACCTTAGTTCCCTGACCAGGGATCGAACCCATGTCCCCTGCAGTGGAAGCATGGAGTCTTAACCGCTGTATCACAAGGGAAGTCCCAATGGTGTCCTTATAAAAGGAAGAGATACCAGGATGGGCACACATGGAGAAAGGCCATGTGAGGACACAGCAAGAAGGCAGCCATCTGCAAGGCAAGAAGAGAGGCCTCAGGAGAAACCAAATCTGCCTACACCTTGATCTTGGACTTTTAGCCTCCAGAACTATGAGAAAATAAATTTCTGTTGTTTAAGCCACCCAATCTGCAGCATTTTGTTAGGGCAGTTCTAGCAAACTAACAGAGTGGTCTTCATGGTTCATCAGCTAAGCAACATTCTAAACACCCTCACGTCATTCTTGTTTCATCATTCCTGTCCGGCTAAAGTCCAAACTCTCTGCCTCTTCCACACCTGACCTCTGGTAAGTGGTGGAGACCCACTAGATAAAATTACACAAACGAGTATATTGTGCTACCGTAGTTCTATGGTCTACAACTAATGGGCATCTCCAATACTGCATGGAATTCATACTTTCATTCATCCTATATATTTGGTAAGTTCCTTCTATGTGCACTTAGGATACATAAGTGAACAAAGGTGACAAAGCTCCCTGTTTTTCGGAACTTATATCACTGGTTCCACTGTCAAGTCTCTTATGCTTAAGGAAACGATTTCAAACATTCTCCACTTTGACAAACTTCTGTCCCCCAACCTCAGCAGATGTGCTGGATGCCACTTCACAGAGGACGTAAAAGCCATTAGAAGAGAACTTTTTGTTACCAAACTCTAAAACATTTGCCACCCTTCCTCCTTCCTTCCTGTTATAGTTAAAAAAGTTTCCCAGGGGATAACCCTTCTTGGACTTTTAACAGTTGGGAAAGGTGCCTTTACTTCCCCAGGCATACATTTTAGTCTATGTTATGACTTTTGGCTTAATTATCTATTTTCTTCCAGAACAGGTATTCGCTGCTCTATCACTAGCCTTAGGGGCTTAGGATTTAGTTGGTACTCAAGAGCCATTTGGGAAATGAATGAGAAATGAGAGAGCTAGCTGGAGAGAGGGCACCCACAGCATGTCCTAGGACAGAGCCACCAGAAAGGACAGGAGTCTGAGGGATGCCCCCCTTACGCTGTCTATTGGGAGCCACCATAGGTTTCACCTCAGGAAACTTGCTCTGCCCCTGTGGCTTCTGGAAGACAAGAGCTGGAGATTTAGCCTCACATATGAGGTTCTAGCACAGCTTTCTGGACATGTTGGGAACCCTGCAGTGCCCCTGCCAAAGGGACTCTTCTGCCAGCTCCTCTATCAGTGTTCAGCGGGCAGGGCTCAGCTCTGGGGGCCTCTGAGGCTGCTCCAGCCAGGAGAAGCTTGGAACCTCAGATCCCCTAGGCACAGCCTCAGCCTCAGAATGTCTTCCAAGGGCTGCTCGTGGTCTGGGCCTGCTGGAGTCAGGACCTCCCTTCTCTGCTTCAGCTCCATGAAGATAACAGTGGTAGTAACAATTATGATGTTTAATACAGAAAACTGCATATTTAATCCCCAAATCTCATCTACTAACTGGAGAATATTCATATATTTTAATAACATAGTCATGAAGAACAGAACAAACAGGTAAGCACTTTATACAAATTTAAGGCCTGGCCTTGTTAGAGTTCCCATATGGACTTGGCAAATAACACTGTCCAGAGCCCCCCAGAGTCCCAGTGCCTTAGAAATATCAAGACTGCCTCAGTGAGACCTCAAAGTGGCCCCTTTCCACTAAAGTTGAGGGGTTGGAATCTCAAACTCTCTACGGGACCAATGTTCTTTTTGGATATGCTTTTATATAATTATATCAAAGACATCACTGTACAGTTTATTTCTATATAATATTTATCATGGAAATCTTTCCAGGGAAGTTCACATAGACTGACCTAATTTTGTATTTGGGGTGTGACATAGTTTAACTGACTACTTGACAATTTTTTCAGGTGTTTTTAAACTTAAGGATCAGAGAAGTTAGCACCTCCCAAATGGTAACTCCTGGACAAAGGGTTGTCTGCAGAAATGTGAAGGAGCAGAGCCCAGGCTACGTTGCACACCTGAAGCTCTCTCTGGAGCACCTGAATCTTAGCAAGTTGTTTGGCAGATCATAGCTACTCTGTGAAATGTATAAATAAATGATATAAATAATCACGACTCTCATTTCACTTAGTTTCAGACTACCTCTGGTGATAGTGTTTAAGGTACAGGTAAAACAATGTTATAAAGACAAAGATAACTTGTAAAAAAAACAATAAAGTGAGGGATGGGGAAAGGGATGTTCCCTGATTTTCAGCCATAATTTTCACCCAAGGAAAATCACAACACTTAATTTCAAAAACTCTTTCCAGTGTAGGGATTAGATTTAGGCAAGCTAGACTTGCCTCAGATACAAATAGAGAAGGGGTGCCAAGTGATTTAGTAATATGGAAAAGTAATATATTATTGCAATGTTTTAAAAAAATTAGAATTAATGATAAAAAACCCTTGATGAACATATAAAAATTATACATGAAGACAAAATCTGGCACCACAATTACAAAAGCTTAAGAGTTGTACAAGTTGGGGAGGGAGGAGGGCTTCTAGCACAAAGTTAAAGTTTGACAAAGTCCATGCATTCTATACATTTCTGACCAAAGAAACCTAAATGTACTTACTTGCTAGATATCTGGACACCTTTCAGACAACGCTGCTAAAACAGGGTGTGATGTGTTTACCTGTGATACTGAAGCTTTTATAGTGAAAAGTTTTGGTCACTTTTCAGTCTCAATACATACAGAAGCACTTGATGAAAATTTTGACTCTGTCAAAAGAGAAAGAGGTAGCCCCATAAAAATGTGCCAACAAAGTGGTTATCATTGTTGTCAATCAAAGAAGAAATATCAAAATATTGGCCTGCCACAGAATCTTATTTTCAAACTGTGGGACAGGAAGAATATCCCCTATAATTTGGAAATGCATTAGGGATGAGATGGAGAAAACAATTAATATAAATCAGAAATTTATATGCTGTTTCTCAATAACTGTTTCAGTAAGCTAAAATTAAATTAAGATGGTAATTCTCTCAATTGAAAATGAGATAAGAAGTAATTCTGACAAAATTATTGTTGAATTTGCTTTCAAAAGCCCAGTACATTTTAACAAATTGTGGTTTTGGTATAAGTAAAATGTTTACAGCTACAATAATCTGAATTTTAATACATCCACTTTTCAATACTTTTAAACTACTATAACGTTGTATAAGAAATGAACCATTAAAATTTAATAAAATCATTGTAATAAAATTCGTGTCCAGATTGTAGATGCGTTTCTCCTTTCCCTGAATTCGACTTTCTTCCCAGAAACAGTCCTGAAATCTGAACACATACCACGACATGCTCTGATTTCGAGCCGTCAATCCCTGCATAAATGGGCACCGGCGTCAACCGGTCTGGCTAAAAGCTCCTACCAGGAAGGGAAGGATGGACGCAGAGGCAGGTGCAGAAAATGAAGACTGCGAAGCCGCGGCAAACCTCCCCTCCGCAGTCAGGCCCGAAAAGGAAGTTTCCTCTCTGCTCTCGCGGCCCCACGCGCTCCCTGGGCCCCGGCGGCACCTTTCCTGGGCCGGGGCTCCTGCTGACGGCGACGCCCGGGTTCTTCCCGTGGGCGCTGCGCGGGAGTTCGCGGAACTGGACCCGGAGGGGGGTCCCGCTGGGTGGGCGGTGCCCGTCGGTCCGTTGGGGCGAGTTCGGGCGCCCCCTCCCGGCCGCTGGGGCGCAGCGAAGGCAGCTTTGAGGGCTTTGCCTGGCGGAGGACCTGAGCTCCCTTTCACGGTGGTCCAGGTGAAGCGAATTTCTGGACTCCTGATGTCGCTGCTGATGGCCGTGGGGATGCTCTGCTCCATCCCTCACATTTTACGCGTTAGTATACATCGTCTTATATTCTTCCAATCATTTCCCACATCCATGTAAGTTGGTAGCGTTGAGTATTTGTTGCCTGAATCCACCAGAGCTTTGGTGGTGTCTACAGAGGACTCCCTGAAATGTTTGTAATCCAATCTGGTGCAGGGGTCAAAACTCTCAAGGGTCTTGTCTAGCACGCAGCTCATAAATTTATGGTGAGAATTAACTGAACAATCTATATGAATCATCTTGGACAATTAAATATGATTATTTTATAATTATTAGAATTATTAATTTTGTTGATCACATTTAGGCTCTCAGAAATAATTACCAGTTGATAGTTTTACTTTGCTTATTATGTAAAATAATCAGGATACTTTGCAATTTGTTCAACTCATCTAGAAATTTGTAGGTGGACAAAAATTAATGAAAATATAGGGAATTTGTAACAGCGAGGTATGAGACAACAAAGGAATATCAATATGTTACGAGAAAAGTATAGGGCTTTCCAGAAAATAAGGGATGGTTCAACACATGCAGTTTGCACAGGTGTCTATGGTGTGGATAGGGAAGTGGAGTTTGGAATCTGACATATTAGGTTTTGAAAACTGGATTTGCCATTTACTTATCAGATTGTTTTATTCACATAAAGCCTTAGCAGGTGGCTCTTTGGAAATGAGAATATTAACACTCAACTATGTTGGAAAGATTAAGTGAGTCCCTTATAAGGGCTACGGAATTTGTAGTTGCTGTCATCATCATTTTTGAAAAAGACTAAAAGTCTGTGTAATTTGCCTGGTAGGTCCTTGGTAATCATGTTCACAGTAGCATTGTAACATTTAATTAGTAATCAATTCAGGATTAATGTGTCCTAAAGAGTGAGGGCAGCATCAAGGGAAGTTTACTTACTGCTCTCGCGGCCCCACTCGCTCCCTGCGCCCCGGCGGCGCCTCGCCCGGGCCTGGGCTCCTGCCCACGGCAACGGCCGTGTTCTCCCCGTGCATGCAGCGCCCGAGTCCGCGGTACTGGACCCGGAGGCGGGTCCCACTGGGTGGGCGGTGTCGGTCGGTCCCTTACGGCGAGTTCGGGCGCCGTTCCTGGCCGCTGCGGCGCAGGGAAAGGAGCTTTGCGCGTTGTTGAGCTGTAGCCCTGGCGCTGTTTCACTGAAACGCTGAATTTGCAGATTCCTGCTCTCTCAGAGGATGGCAGTGGTGATGATCAGCTCCGTCCATCACATTTTACAGGGCTGGAGAACATCATCCTCGGTGTCATCAGTGAAGAGGTTGGCAGGCCTCTGGTGAGCTTGGTGATGCTGCAGATGTCTGGCTGTGGTGGCCTTTATCCAGCTGTGCTGAAAATCTTCCCGCAAATTAGATTCTTAATTAGGCCAGAATTGTCATGTTCTGTACTTATCTCAATTTTGTTTCCTCACTTTAAAAAAAATTCTCTTCTATTTTGGGCATCAGAGAATGTCACATCTTCAATGCTTTTTTTGTATTATTACAGTGGAAATTAAATATATTCATGGAAAATGACAGAAGACTCAATCCAACAGGATGTAGTCATCTAAGTGAGTCAACTCAGGTTGAAATAAAAACCTGAGGCTCAAAAAAAAAAAAAAACAACCTGAGGCTCAATCTAACTCCGCTTTTTAAGTCTAATAAGAGAACTTAGAGGTTTGACCCTGTACTCTATTTTGACACTTCTTAAATTGCACCAAAATATATCTAGCCACACCTCTCTGCATTTCTTTTTTAAGGGTCTAATACATAAGATTTGAATTCTTCCACAATTATTTACAGAACTATAGCTCTCGTTTTCTGACATAGTCTGCAGATAATGGTGGCATAATACTGAACAACAAGGGTTAATTCATACAGACCTCTTCATTCTGCCACCAAAAATGTTCTGACTGCACATATATGTGACAATGTGCTTGCCAATGTGGATTCCAGGAAAGTAAGGCAGGGATGGTGACTGCCCTCCAGGGAGCAGGGAGGACAGACTTTAGAGGCAGGATTAGGATGAAGGAAGCACCATGTGCTCAGTGCAACTGAGGGCCAGTGCTCAGAGCTGATGAAGAGGAGGGGCTGGGAGCTGCAGAAGGCTCCACTCTGACAAAGGTCTGCGGCTCCTGAATTTAAATGACATCAGACTTTCACTTCCTCTTTTAAAAAATTGAGTCAACTTTAGTAGTGGTCACACAGGACATTGCATAGATCAAATAAAATAAAGTTTGCAAGTTACAGGCTGAGAATCCGAACAGAGTGAATGATAGCAGCCTTTTGTATTAATACAACAAATAGTAACCTGTATAGTCCACCCTCAGCCCAGCCAAGAGAAGCGCTGACTGCAGGTCCCTTAACACTGTCAGGGGTCTGCACGTTGAGGCCCCAAGTGGAAACTCTAGGAGAAGAATTGCCTGCAGGACCGTTAAGGAGCAGAGCCCAAGTTTCCACCCTTAGAGCAGTACCTAGTACATTATGGAGAGAAATCTTACAGCAATTGAAGCTCTTTGCAGAGAACCAGCATCTATGAAAGTTGTCTGATAAAACATAGCTGCTCTGTGAATACTGTAAATGAGATAAGCAGTCCCTTTCCTCATCCTGAGCTAGTTTCAGACCACCTCTGATGCTAATTTTTAAGACACAGATTAAATTATACTTCAAAAACAAACTCATAGAAAAAGAAATCAGATTTGTGGTTACCAAAGGGCAGTGGGTGGGGAGATAGGAAATCAGATGAAGGCAGTCTGAGGTATTTTTTTTCTTAAAAAGTAAAGAGACACAGATTTTTAAAAAGAAGATTTAGAGAGAAGGAAAATGGTTAAAATGTATATATATGGTCTGCATGTTGAGTCCCCCAAATGCAAACTCTAGGAGAGGGATTGCCCACAGGACTGTGAAGCAGTCTTAGAGAGGTGCCTGGTACATTATGGAAATAAATCTTAACAGCCCTTGAATAATTTTGCAGAGAACCAGCATCTAGGAAAATTGTCTCACACACACAAAAAATGACTGCTCTGTGAATAGTATAAATGAAGAGTACCTCATCCTTAGTTAGTCTCAGACCACCTCTGGTGATATTATTTTAAGACAAAGATTGTTTTAAACGTTAAAGAGACCAGGAAATTGGTTATAAAATGTAGACGGGGGAGAGGGTGACAGGACTTTCACCTATACTTTCATCCAGGGAAGTACTTTCTCAACAGTACTTCAAAAGCTATTTCCTAGGTTAGTTTTAGGGTTAAGTGAAAAGGACTTTCTTTAAGCATGGAATGTAAGAAGGCACCAAATCTAAGATGTCAAGATAAATAATATTTTAATTCAATATTGAAAAATGAAAATGACAAAACATGCCTGCTGAACAAAACATCAAAATTTTAAATAAAGACAAGAAATGACCCTGCATTTGCATGACTGTGAGTGTCTTACAAAGGAAGGTTTCACGTTGCCAATGAAATCTGGGCAATTTTCCTTTAATCTATGAAATTCTTACCAAAGAAAATGAAAAGATCAGACCTGGTAAATGTCCTCAATGCTTTGTACAGCACACTAACTCTTCTTTGTTCCTTCCTTCCTTCCTTCCTCTCTTTTCCCTTCTTTCCTTCCTTCCTTCCTTCCTTCCTTCCTTCTTTCTTTCTTTCTTTCTTTCTTTCTTCTCTCTTTCTTTCTTCTTTTTTGGGTGTGCTACACTCCATGCGGGATCTTAGTTCCCCCACCAGGGATCGAACCCATATGCCTTGCATTAGAAGCACAGAGTCTTAACCACTGCCCTTTTCTTTCTACAATGCAATCAAGATGGGGTCCTGGGAGAGGTGTTTCAGAAACCCGGGTTAAATAAAAATTATTTAAGACTGTCACAGAGTCACGAGAAATTGTCAAGTATAGAAGTGACCTTGAATATATTAATGAGTTTGCTTCCATTTGCTAAGAGAGTAAAATTATATTCTTGTCTTAGTATAAAGAAAACTATAGTTTAAATAGAGTTTAATAAAATGCTGTGTTTTGATACTCATATATATTTTAATATCCTATATCTAATATTTAAAATATTTTCATTAAATATTTCAAAATATAAAAAATATTTAAGTTACACATAATATAAATTAAATATAAATTTAATTTAAAATTTTCAAAATAAAATGCTGTGTGTTTTAAAATATTCCCACTTTTCAGTTATTCAGTACTTCCTCCCCCACGTTAACGCTGTATCCTTGAAAGACACCATGAAGTCCCAGAGCATCTACAGAGGCGCTCAGCTCCCGCGTCCCCGGCCCCAGTGGTGGTCGCGCTCCGACTCACCCCCAGGGCGTCCCCACCCTGTCCGGGCGTCCCATCGCCGCCGCCGCGTTCCCCTTTCTCTGGGCCGTCGCAGCACAGCGCCAGAAACGAGCCCGAATCTGTAAAATCGGCCCCAGCTCGCTCTGATTCCCAGCTTCAAACCCCTCAGAAAACGGCTTCTTTCTCCAAAATGGACTCGCTCAAGTTTCTGTGCGAAAATAAAGCACAAAACTCAGGGGCAGCCCCGAAAATACAGGGTTCCAGCTTCCAACCGGACAAAAATGTCGCTGGCGCGGCGGCGACAAAGTTCCTTCGTCAGCCCTCTGGGCTTCCGAAATGAATGTTTTTCTCTATTAAAGCAGCACAAAGTTGATCTCTGAGGCTTCAACGCCTTTTCTCTCGAGCTGCCAGACCCGCTGAAAACTGCAGACTCTCAGAAATCGGCGTTTCCCTAACAAAATCGATTAAAAAAGACATCCTGCGCCGTCTTGCGGCCGCCTAGAGAAGCGCGCTGTCCCAGGACCCAGGGAAGGAACCTTTTGCTGATTGTTTAGCAGTGCCCGCCCGTTGCCCTGTGGCTCACTGAAATTCTCAATGGCCCAGATCTATTTGCTAGTGGCAGGAGTGATGCTCTGCTCCATCCCTGCTTGCTCTCTTGGCAACAAAGAAATCTTCATATATTTAAGACAGATGAAGAGGTTCCCCTTTCAGTCGTGCCTAGAGGACAGAACCGACTTCAAACTTCCTTGAAAAAGAGAGAATATCACCCAAATCCAGACGACTCAAGGCACCCGTTTACTGTCAACTGATGCTCCAACAGAACTTCAACCTCTTCACCACGGAGGGCAGCCATGCTGCTTGGAACAACACCCTCCTCGATAAACTTCTCTCTAACCTTGATCAGAGGCTGGACCGACTGGAGCAGCTGAAAAAAGGCAATCTAGATTGTCGCGATTTGGGACTTGCTGCCCAGGAGTATTTCCACGGAATCCATCTCTACCTGAAGGCAAAGGAATACAGCCCCTGTGCCTGGGAGGTTGTCAGAGTGGAAACTGAAAGGTCCTTTCCTTCATGTAAGAATCCTCAAAGAAATGTCAACAAATAAAATGAAAATTATATTTGTGACACTCTCTAATCAGACTAGTGTTTGCTTAGTGTTCCAAAGCAATCTTGACTCATATTTCCTCACAAGCTGATAAATGTCTGAAATTAAAATCATACTTTTACAAAAATATATTTAGACAGAAGAACACAATCTCTTTTCTTAAATAAACAATTTCATAATAATAAAAGGTCTGTTTAGGTTTTGGGGGGGTATTGCTATTTTCAACCTACGAAGTTTATTTTCTTTTTGTGGAAAAGTTTTTAGGATAGTATGTTGTTAAAGGTATTTGTCAGTTAACTTAATGCTGGCTGCTGTAACAGGTAAACAGCAAACTGTCAGGAATTTGATCATAATAGAAATTTATCTTTTCTTCTTTTAAGGGCACAATGCAGGCCTTCCTGATCAGGTGAATATTCTGGTTGGCTCTGCTCTGAAGAGTGATTCGAGGACATGGGTACCCACTGTTGTGTGGATTTTTCCATCATCAACAGGTGACTCCAAATTTGTCTGTAGTACTTGAGTCTATACCACTCAGTGGTAAAGGGAAAAAGTCTGGCAGACCGCGTGGATGTTTTCAAGGGCCAGCACTATACACGGCAAGAGCACTTCTGCTCAAATTACATGGCCTGGATTTATCCTCATGGTAATCTAATTGCAAAGAAGTTGGGAAATTATTGGATGACTAATGGATGAGGAGACAAGTTCAGGGCATGAGACCACTTTTCATTTTTACACTATTTGTCCTAGTGACGTTCTGGGCGGGGTGGAGAGGAACAACTAATGTTCTTGCTTGCACACACTTCATTAAAAACAATCTGACAAAAAATTCTTATTCCACAGTTTCAGCTTGGGGAAGATGATATGGATGTGACTCAGAGTTCACAGCATCATAGACTATTTGAAAGAAACATTCAAGTTGATGCCCAAAGGCATGGCCTATGAGGAAAATATCCACAAGTGTAGACACATTACAAGTTGTTTCCTTATTTCCTGAGAGAGACGAGAAAAGAATGATCAGTCAGCTCCTGGCAAGTACTTGAGAATCACTGAGTGAAGGGTGAGTCTTCCACTCACCAGATCTTCCAAATATTAGAAATGCAAACTTGAAGAAAATATTCCTGCAAACAATCTTTAAAAAAATACCTCACAGGAGCTTTCCTGGTGGCACAGTGGTTAAAAATCTGTCTGCCAATGCAGGGGACACAGGTTCAAGCCCTGGTCCGGGAAGATCCCACATGCCACGGAGCAACTAAGCCTGTGCGCCACAACTACTGAGCCTGTGTTCTAGAGCCCACGAGCCACAACTACTGAGCCCACGCGCCACAACTACTGAAGCCCGCGCACCTAGAGCCCGTGCTCCACAACAAGAGAAGCCACTGCAATGAGAAGCCTGCGCACTGCAATGAGTAGCTCCCGCTTGCCGCAACTAGAGAAAGCCCGCACGCAGCAACGAAGACCCAACACAGCCAAAAAAACCCCCCAAAAAACAAAAAAAACTCACACAATATTCCATTATCACTTCCCCTGTAGAACCATGAAGAACTTTTAAAGTATCTTTAGATTATTGTCTTCTCACATCATATCTATCTAATATATGTTGGTATAATTATTTCTCCTATCATTACCATTATTGTGGATTGATGTTACATGAATATTGATTGAGCTCCTGAAATGACAGGGACTGGACTAGCTGTCTAGGAAACGGGGTTGGATAAGATGGTGTCTCTCCCTTTAAGTATTTTACAGACTTCTGGGAGGTATTCTGAGGACACAATAGGTCAGGTCACATCTTACTATTTGGGCTTCTTCAATAAAAGAGCATAGACTGGGTAGTTTGTAAAGAGCAGAAATGTATTGCTCACAGTTCTACAGTATGGAAATCCAAGATCTGGGTGTCAGCGTGGTCCAGTTCTGTTGAGAGGCTGCTTCAGGTCTCACACTGCAGAGTTCTTCTTGTATCAGCACAGGGCAGAAGAGGGAGGGATTTATCTTGACCTGTTTTATAACGGCCCTAATTCCATTTGTGAGGTCTCCATCTTCACAGCATAATCATGTCCCAAAGGGTCCGCCACCTGATATCACCACTTTGGTGGTTAGGACATCAATATATGAATTTAAAGGTCTTTAAAGGTTACACACATCTAGAAATAAGAATATAGTCATACTGAGCAGAATGAGCAGGTTAGCAGGCAAAAAGAGTAGACGAAGGACTCAGAATCCAAACTCTTGATTTACAACCTGCCATAATGCTTTAATTATTATATGTCAAATATTGGAAATCAAACTGAAAAGGAGCCCACTGTCTCATGGGATGGAATGAAAACACAGGATGAAAATATTCATCATTTTTTGTAAGGAGTCTCCAAAAAATCTCAGGATAAAGGTAATAATTATCACATTAGCAAAGATCCACAAAAGAGTAATGTGGTAAATGTCTGGTTGCTGTGAGCTATGAGGATCAGAGAGAGTTTGAGTTTAGATCCTTGGCTCTGTATATGACACCAGTCTAGTTATTTTCTATTGTGACATACTAGTGGACAAGGCCATCCTTGTGTGTTTAATATAGTTCTGGGCACAGGCTGAAAATTGTGCTGCTCTTGCAACTTGAATCCCCAGCCATATGCACCTTAAAGGAAAGAGAATCCAAGTGATTTTAGCAATAAACTCAGTAGGCATTATTGATATCAGCAGGAGTAGAGTGGAAATGTTAGCCATCGCCTGTTTTAATCCCAGTAAATATGCCTGTGAGGAAGCAGGTCATTCGTAAATGTCTGCCAGCAGGAGGAGAAAATCTCAGAAAGTGCTTTAGTAAAATTACTTGTTGAGTCAAAAACTACTAGAACTTATGAATTAATTAAGCAAGGTAACAGAATACAAGATTAACATACAGAAATCTGTTGCATTTCTTTACACTTATGAAATATCAAAGGAAAAAGTAAAAATACAATCCCTTTTAAAATCTCATCAAAAAAATAATAAAATACTTAAGAATAAACCTGACCAAGGAGGTGAAAGACTTATAACCGAGAACTATACAATATTGATAAAGGAAACTGAAGATGATTCAAAGGAATGGATAGTTATCCTATGGGCCTGGATGGGAAGAATTAATGGCCATACTACACAAAGCAATCTACAGATTCAGTGCGATCCCTATCAAATTACCCATGGCATCTTTCACAGGACTAGAACAAATAATCCTAAAATCTATATGGAACCACAAAAGGCCCAGAATTGCCAAAGCAATCCTTAGGAGAAAGAACAAAGCTGGAGGTATAACCCTTCCAGACTTCAGACAATGCTACAAAGCTAGAGAAATCAAAACGGCATGGTATTGGCACAAAACCAGACATATGGATCAGTGGAACAGAATACAGAGCCCAGAAATAAACCCACACACCTACAGTCAATGAATCTTCGACAAAGGGGGCAAGAACGTAAAATGGAGAAAAGACAGTCTCTTCAGTAAGTGGTTTTGGGGAAGCTGGACAGCCATAATTAAATCAATTAAGTTAGAATACTTCCTCACACCATACACAAACATAAACTCAAAATGGCTTAAAGACTTAAATATAAGACGTGACACCATAAAACTCCTAGAAGAAAATATAGGCAAAATATTCTCTGACATAAATCGTAGCAATATTTTCTTAAGCCAGTTTCCCAAGGCATAGAAATAAAAGCAAAGATAAACAAATGGGACCTAATCAAACTTATAAGCTTCTGCATAGCAAAGGAAACCATTAACAAAATGAAAAGACAAGCTATGGAGTGGCAGGAAATATTTGCTAGCTATGCAACTGACAAGGCCTTAATTCCCAAAATATACAAACAACTTATACAACTCAGTAACATAGAAATAAACAACCCAATCAAAATATGGGCTGAACACCTGAATAGAGATTTCTCCAAAGAAGACATACAGATGGCCAATAAGCACATGAAAAGATGTCAACATTGCTGATTATTAGAGAAATACAAATCAAAACTACAATGAAGTATCACCTCACACCAGTGACAATGGCCATCATCAAAAAGTCTACAAACAATAAATGTTGGAGAGGATTTGGAGAAAAGGGAATCCTCCTACACTGTTGATGGGAATGTAAATTGGTGCAGCCACTATGGAAAACAGGATGGATGTTCCTTAAAAAAAGAAAACTAGAGTTACTATATGATCCAGCAATCCCACTCCTGGGCATATATCTGGAGAAAACTCTAATTCGAAAAGATACATGCACTTCAATGTTTACAGCAGAACTATTCACAATAGCCAAGACATGGAATGAACCTGAATGTTCATCGACAGATGAATGGAAAGAGAAGATGTGGTATATAAATATACAATGAAATACTACTCAGCCATATAAAAGAATGAAATAATGCCATTTGCAACAACATGGATGGACCTAGAGATTATCATACTAAGTGAAGTAAGACAAAGACAAATATCACATGATATCACTTATATGTGGAATCAAAAAATGATACAAATGAACTTATTTACAAAATAGACACTGATTCACAGACATAGAAAACAAACTTATGGTTACCAAAACAAAAGGGGGGAGATGGATAAATGGAGTTTGAGATTAGCAGGTACAAACTACTACATATAAAATAGAAAAACAACAAGGTCCTACTGTATAACACAGGAAATTATGTTCAATATCTTCTAGTAAACTATAATGGAAAAGAATCTGAAAAAGAATATATATATATATCTGAATCACTTTGCTATACACCAGAAAAACTAACAAACATTGGAATCAACTATACTTCAATGAAAATAAAAAAAAATACATAGATGAGTCTATTAAAAAAAATTACTTGCGTGATTACACTGGGCTTGCTGCCAGGGATAATACAGGGAATGGATAAAGTCCAGTTACTAATGAGCTAATTTGCCAAAGATTATCACATACTACCATGTAAAGAGCAGGAATATAGAGGGCTGAGGCCACATGACTTCCTATGCGAAATAAAAGAATTCAAGATGGGAGATGAAAGTTAATTCTTTCCATGATAATAATCAATATTTATCCAGTTATGAGTCAAATACAAAGATGTATTCATTCCATTTAAAAGAACAGACTTGGATTGGAACTTCTGGAGGTCCTTAGGGAAATTTGAACATTAATGAAAAAATATGGAGAATGATTCAATTTTTTTTTTTTACTTTTTTTGTTTTATTTTTATTACACACTACAAGATACACTGCATGCTACACAATACACTGCATAACCTTCTAGCAGGGGTAGACAAGCATAACTGAGTTATTTTTCATCAATCAGGAAAATGCTTCCTTAATCAATGTTCTCCAAACCCTTTGACACATGGTAACGATTAACTGCAGAGATGCGCCTATTTCTTTCCATCAAATTCCACTGTTATGAATAATGGGCAACCCTTTTTTCCTTGCCCCCGTTAGTGAACCTGTGGATGCACGCAGTGGCCATTCCCAGGATGAACAAGCACGCGGCCATGACTGCGATCCCGGGGAGAATCTCGAACCACATCACAACAATTCAATTTTTGATGTTGCCTAAATTATGCATTCTCATTAGGGATGCTCCCATGGGTGCAAACATTAGTTTTCTGGGGTATGAACAAATCTCAGCCATTATAATGGCTTTGGTGTTCAAAGGTCAACCTTATCCAACAAAGTCTTATTCCTTTGTATTCATTTTGCTCTTCAGGTTTTCTTGTATATGATGTGAGAAGCATTGACAATGAGTTCATGGAATATAAACAAATGTCACGCAGGATCAGTGCTACAACCTATGGCGACTTAACTGTTCATTACAGGACTTTCTCGCCATCATTTGCTTGATCTCAAAGTCATAATGTGAGAAGTGTCCTTTACTTACTTATGAGCTGCCATTGGCTGTCTTGCGGATGCTGCTTATGTTTGAGCCTTGGTGTGATTTGGGCTTTGGGAATTAAGCACGAATAGGTTATATTTTATTATTTAATTCTACTAAAGTTATTTAGCACATCACTAATTATGCCTATTTCTAAACAGAAAACTGTTGACAATATCTAGATGAATACCTAGCAGCTAGTGAAGTTAAAAATTTTATGATATGAGTCAAAATTAATAATTACCTAAAAATAAATGCTAAGTAAATAATTTAAATTTTCAGTGGTTTTAGCAGTTCTGACGATTTTATTTAAAATATATCTATACATTGGTACTATTATGAAATATTTATATAAATTTTTATTTGAAATTATAATTTGATATATTAGTATTTATATAAGTAAATATATTACATTAAAAGTTACTCTGCATAATTAGGTAAATTTCACTCTATATCAAATACCCTATACAAATTCAAAGTAAAACAAGTTATCAAATTTTTATTGAACTGGAAAAAAAATTAGCAAGTGAGCAATAAAATGGACATTACCACAGTCCTAGCATAAATTTCAGCAACTCCCTGGAAAACAAATTCGTTTTAGGTCTCAAGAACTTTAAAAAAGGTGATGTCTTTTGATTTCGTAATTATACTTTGTCAAATCGGGTACAATTTTATACCGAAGGACATTCTCCCAACATGATTGGTAATTATGCAATTTTGAAATATTCTTCATCTAAAAAAAGTAAAATGTTAAGGCTACATCCATAGACTAGAACATTATACAGTCATTGTAGATGTTCTATTTGAGTAATAGTTTTAAGTTTATTTATTTATTTATTTTTGGCTGCATTGGGTCTTTGTTGCTATGCACGGGCTTTCTCTAGTCGCGGCGAGCGGGGGCTACTTTTCATTGTGGTGTGGTGGCTTCTCTTGTTGTGGAGCACGGGCTCTAGGCGCACGGGCTCAGTAGTTGTGGCGCACGGGCTTAGTTGTTCTGCAGCATGTGGGATCTTCCTGGACCAGGGCTCGAACTCGTGTCCCCTGAATTGGCAGGTGGATTCTTTTTTTTTTTTAAGTTGTCTTTTATCTAAATCTGTCTTTTTTTAAAAAATAAATTTATTTATTTATTTTTGGCTGCATTGAGTCTTTGTTGCTGCGTGTGGGCTTTCTCTAGTTGCGGCGAGCGGGGGCTACTCTTTGTTGTGGTGCCCGGGCTTCTCATTGCAGTGGTTTCTCTTGTTGCGGAGTATGGGTTCTAGGCGCACGGGGTTCAGTAGTTGTGGTTCATGGGCTCCAGACCACAGGCTTAGTAGTTGTGGCACACAGGCTTAGCTGCTCCGCGGCATGTGGGATATTCTCAGACCAGGGCTTGAACACGTGTCCCTGCATTGGCAGGCAGATTCTTAACCACTGCGCCACCGGAGAAGTCCCTGAGTAATTTTTAATGGCATGAGAAAATGTTTATAATATAGAGCTTAATTTAGAAAATCAGTGAGCTTCTTCAAATATATCTTTTGACTAAAAAAATGTTACTCTGCAAACTTAGTTATAAAGTTAAATTAGTTGTCAATAACTTTTTATTTTTTCTTTTTGGCCACACTGCGTAGCATGTGGGATCTTAGTTCCCCGACCAGGGATCAAACCCGTGCCCACTGCAGTGGAAGCGTGGATTCTTAACCACTGGACCACCAGGGAAGTCCCTAGTTCTCAATAATTTTTAAATATAATGTTTAGCTCAAATTTTTTTCATTCTTAACCCTGCATTGAATAAAAACAGTAAAATTTTCACTTCCTTTTTCTATGTATGCAGATATTCATGGAGTATGTAAATATTCAGTACCTATGTGTTTTCAAACTTTTATGGGGGGGCAATTAGGAAAAAGCTATCTAAGAAGGCTCTGTGGGCAGGGGAAGAGGAGGCAATAATGGAAAAAATAATGGTTGAGAAATGTTGCCATAACCCATTTGGAGAGTGCAAAGTGAAAATCAAAAACAGAAGTAGAAATTAACGTTTAGAAAATGGAAACGAATGGGTTCCCATTTAAGACCCAGGCCTGAAGGAAGGTCTTCAGAGAACCTAGAGAGCAGGGTTCACTGAGTCCCCACCTCTGCCAGGCCGGCAGCATCTGCAGGGTCCCCGATGGCCCCAACCTTGTTCTTATTCCTGGCCCTGGTGCTGCTCAGCTGCAACTCCAACTGCTCTCTGGGCTGCGACCTGCCTCAGACCCACAGCCTGGCGAACACGAGGGCCCTGATGCTCCTGCAACAAATGAGGAGAATCTCCCCCTTCTCCTGCCTGAAGGACAGAAATGACTTTGGATTCCCCCAGGACGCGTTTGGTGACAACCAGTTCCAGAAGGCTCAAGCCATCTCTGTCGTCCATGAGATGATCCAGCAGACCTTCCAGCTCTTCAGCACAGAGGGCTCGGCTGCCGCTTGGGATGAGACCCTCCTGGACAAGTTCTGCACTGCACTTTATCAGCAGCTCATTGACCTGCAAGCCTGTCTGATGCAGGAGGCGGGGCTGGAAGGGACTCCCCTGCTGAAGGAGGACTCCATCCTGGCTGTGAGGAAATACTTCCACAGAATCACTGTCTATCTGCAAGAGAAGAAGTACAGCCCTTGTGCCTGGGAGATTGTCAGAGCAGAAGTCATGAGATCCTTCTCTTCATCAACAAACTTGCAAGAAAGACTCAGGAGGAAGGAATGACACACACCTGGTTCAACAAGGAAATGATTCTCACTGCCTAACGAGACCACACTTCCACCTGTGCTGCCATGTCAAAGACTCTCATTTCTGCTCTCATCATGCCCTGAATTGAATTAATTTGTCAAATGTCTTCAGGAATATTAAGCAACATGATGTTCTACTCTACAGGCACTCGTCCCTCACAGATGCCCATGCTGATCTATCTATTTATCTATTTAAATATTTATTTATTTAACTATTTATAAAGATTACAATTATTTTTGTTCATATAATATTATGTGCACATTTACACTGTAGTTTCAGAGAAAAAATACATTCTTTGTATTTAGTCAATTTATTATTTTCTTTGTTCATTAAACTCTTTCTATAGAAAACTTCTGGTATTAGTTCCGTCTTTACAAAAGAAAACCAAGGCTGAATGTGCAATCTGATTAAACAATTGATGGTACAATTCATTTACCCATCAGTATTATATTCAAGTTAGAAGTAAAATAGACTTCCCCTAAGCCAGGTTGTATCCCTCCAGATACAGAGGTAAACACAACAAATACACCTCCTGCTCTCTTGTATCTTTGATTTTTGTAGGGAGAATAACCTAAAGACAGTATAAATAATATTTATTATGTTTAAAATTAATACTAATTAATGTTAGAAATTAATATGTTAGATTTACTGCTATAATGAGAAGGTAAAAAATTGACTTCTCTCTGCAGAAGGTACATCAGTCCATGTGAGGATATAAACACAAAAGTTGTTGATATTCTCTGTAGTTGGCTGGTAAACATCTAACTACAAATGTCTGTTGGATATTTGAGTTTGCAATTTACAAGCAATTCCATTCATTGGAAGGCATAGGAACAGAAGTGGTCAAATGAGAAGAGAGTATAGAATGAGAAAAGGACTTAAAATGAGTCCTATGGGGCTTCCCTGGTGGTGCAGTAGTTAAGAATCTGTCTGCCAATGCAGGGAACACGGGTTCAAGCCCTGGTCCGGGAAGATCCCACATGCTGTGGAGCAACTAAGCCCATGCGCCACAACTACTGAGCCTGCGCTCTAGAGCCCATGAGCCACCACTACTGAAGCCTGCATGCCTAGAGCCCGTGCTCTGCAATGAGAAGCCACCACAGTGAGAAGCCTGCGCACCCCAACAAAAAGTAGCCCCCGCTCGCTGCAACTAGAGAAAAGCCTGAGCGCAGCAACAAAGACCCAATGCAGCCTAAATAAATAAATTTTTAAAAAGAAATAAAATGAGTCCTATGACTTCCAACCTTAAAAGGGAGGGGACACCACAAAGGAAGCAGAGGTGGAGTGGCCATATGATAACAGAGGAGAGAGGACGGTGATAAGACCATGTTTACAAACTGAAACTGCTTAGAAGACTCAATGCGTTTGTAAAAAATATGGATGGAAGTTGTCCCTTACATTGGAAAATAGGTGGCATTGGCGACCTTAGTGAGAGCCTGTTTGGCAGAATTAATCAGCAGAAACCATCACGGAGAAGGTGGAAGGGTGAATAAGAGAAGGCAATGACAGTTTGTATAGAAAATTGGTTTGAGAAGTTTTCCTTAGGAAGTGGAGGAGAGAAATGGGGTGGGACCTAGAATGGAAGTGGCTTATTTTTTCTTGGCGTGGTTTTCCCTTTTTTGAAATATTTTTGTCTCTGAAGAGACTCCATGGATTTGATGTCTTGACAACTCACATCAACATGTTTAATATTTGATATACTATAAATCATGACATATTTAATTACTTACAATGATTTACCATCAGTTTGATTAATAGGATGTTGAATGTCACTAAGCTGCTCTGTAGATTGAAATCATCCACTACAGGGGAAACAGATGGCACTGACCTTAGTGAGAGCTGATTTGGTGGAATTCATCAGCAGAAACCATACTGGAGTAGGTGGAAGAGTGACAAGAGAAGAGAAGAACTCCCATTGTCATTGTTTCACCTGGAGAGTCACTTTACTTCTTTCACTCTCATCATAGTCAGAGTTGCATTTGTTTTCCTTTTGCCTCAGTGCATCCAATGCAATGACAGCTTTCTATGAAAGGTGAATGGAGAAAGAAAATCAAAAAGATGTAACGAAAATTATGGAAAATAATGGTATGGCCCCTTTATGTTTCTATTTTTACTGCTCTATTTTGGTTTCTGTTTCAAGATGAAACATAAAATAATTCAGAAGCAGCAAGACAACCATTGCCCAAAATAATACTAAATGAGAAAGAATTTACACAATTATAAAGACTCAAATCAGGAAAGCAAAGAAGTCTAATTTTACCTAGCATCATATGCCCTACATCTTCACTGCTTGGCATCTTCACTGTGAGATGGAGAGTAATGAACCAAAAGGCTCAGTAGAAATGTACTAAATAATCTAATGATGCCTATTAATTGCTTTAATATAAGGTTCTTTTGGGAGGTCAGCAGAAGCTTCTGAAGGAGGTCTGATGGAAAATCTGAGAATATGATTTGTTACTATTTATACCTTTTGTAATTATTATGTACTCTGTGCTAATGATGATACAATAGTGAACAAGACATAGACCTTTCTCCCATGGTGGTTACTTATTGAGTAGGTCTAAGAAATGATCTTCAAGAAGACCAATACAGAAGGATAAGGCAGTGTGGCTGATGTATAAAACAAAGAGGGCAAAAACAGAGACCAGGCCATAATTAAAATGCCATTCTTAGAAAGAACATTATTTACATTAAGTTTGACTTTAACAAAAAGACTTTCCTCATTTGAAAGATCTGAATCCACTTTTTGAAACATCTGAAATTTGGTGGTCACAGCCCAGGGGCACAGGCTCACTAAAAGACTGAGACCTAATCATAGGATTATAGAACACTTCCCCTCCCCATACCTACCATCACATCAACAGGATTCCTGTATAACAGGGGATTACAACAGAAAAGAACTGCACGTGTATGATTTTATATAAGAAGTCTCTAGGGAAACCACATGACAACAGGAGAGAAAAAAATCATCAACAAAAGAGGAAGTTTTAGCTTCTGACTTCTACAGCTATGGCAAACAGTAAACACATCCCAACTCCTAGCAAGATACATGTAAAACCTCATTCTAAAGGCCAGATTACATCAGTTGCTTTTACCTAGTACATCACGTCCAACTTTCAATAGAAATTTACAAGTCTTACTAAAAGGTGAATAACACAGTTTGAAGAGAAGGAGCAAGCATCAGACCTAGACTCAGATATATTAGATTTAGGAATTATCAGGACAGGAATTTAAAGTGACAGTGATTAATATGCTAAGGTGTCTAATGTATTCATGTAGTAGTTATCTACTTTATCTTAGTCATACTATGTATGGTGTTTAAAATAGTTTTGTTCATATGATATCATGTTCACATTTATAATATACTCAAATGTAACAAAGTATATTCAACTTCATCTTTTCTCAAATTACTTTCTTCTTTAGTTGATGAAATTCTTCCCCAGAATACATCTTGGATTTGTTTATTCTTTAAAAATAGCTTAAATATGCAACCAATATTGAAAAACTATGATGAATTCACCTAGCTCATTCATTTTTTCCAGTCAGTTATGTTTTAAAATTTCATATTTCTATGTCGGATTATGTGATCGTTCTGAGAATACAAAGTTGAATACAAAAGTTGAAAAAATAAAAAGCCTCTTCCTTTGGAGCTTTCAGTTTGGAAAAGAAAGAGATGAAAAAATAGTAATCATAATCAATGAATTTCAATTATGTCTCATGTTACAATGATAAGTAGAGGACAAGGGATTCTCTCACCAGAAACAGAAGGGAGGGATGTCAAGAAGGGGAAAAACAGATGTAGTCTATAAAGTGCCCAAGAAACATCTAAAAGCAGACTTCCCATTGATAGATGAACATGTGGATCTGGAAACTACAACAATGTACATTCTGGATATATTAATTTGCAACTGTTTGTTGCCTATTTGGAAATCAGGACATGGTAACAGATGTCCTTCCTTAGGAGTAGATGTGTAGAATGAGAAGATGACCTAAAGCTTCTGAAAACCTTCAACTTTTATGACTGAGACAGAGAAGAAAAGCCTGGAAAGGGCACAGAGATGGAGTAGTCAGTGCACTTAGGAGTCAACCAGGGAAGAACGATCTTCAGAAAGCATTGAAGAAGAAGTCCCTCTTCTTAGGAGCAAAGCTATTATGTGATATCTTCACTCTTATCCTGACCAATTCTGTTAGGGTAGCTGAATTGAGGAAAGATGTCAGGTCAGCCTCCTACCTAACCAGTCAGCCCAGAAGGCTCTGTGTCTTTCAACTGAGCAAATCCTGGTATCTTTCACCTGGGCTATCTCAGTATCTTTCAAATGGGGAGGGGGGCACTTTATTCCCAGTGTCTTTCAAACAGGCTCCGAAGTTTCTTTCAGTTGGGGGCACTCCCCCCGAGGATCCTTCAATTGAGGGGCAGGTATCTGGTATATACTACCAAATAAAACTCAGGATCATCAACCAAGAATTGGGAGATTCAAGAACCAGGAGACACTCACCCAGATTCATCTGGACTCTGCAGGAAGGTGGATGGGCACAAGAGGCGCTACTGGTACCAACGCTCCATATCCTCATAGAGTTGAGGTGAAGGAAAGAAGTCTGTTCTGGGTCCCTTCCTTGTTCGCCAAAGCTGTCTACTGAAAATAACACACAGCACGAGGGCTGTGACTTCAGCTTTTCTTGAGGGGCAGGGATGTGGTGAGCGTGCCCTCAGGCAGGGAGTCCAGGTTAGGAAGGGGACTCTGTCACTCTAGAGGAGAGGGTGTGACTAGATGTGATCTCTCCCTTGTGAGTGAGGTGTTGCTGAGAAAATACAATTCTCTTGGAATTAGGACCTCCACATCCATATTCTCCTGAAAAGAACCAGTATTCCTGGGGATACTGGCCCAGCCTGTGGAGGACTATAGGTCTCCAGTAAAAAAATGGTGGAAAGAAAGGGCAATGTCTATAATAGTCCTGACGTTGTGGTCCCACTGCAGCATAACCACATAGACATGAAGGAACATGTTCTAGAAGGAAAGGAAACATGGGAGAAGCTCATGGACTCATAGTAATCAGCCTGTGCTGTGAATCAGGCAGTAAATAAAACCCATCTTTTGGAGCTCTGAGCACATTGCTGAGTTGAGGGGATGCACTTAGTTTCACTGTGGTCCAGGTGAAGTGCTAAACTTCTGGACTTCTGGTCTCTCTGTTGATGGCACTGGTGATGCTCTGCTCTGTTCCCCACATTTTACCCATTAGTGAATGTCGTCTTAATTTCTTCCTCCAATCATTTCCCATATTCATGTAAGTTGGTAGCATAAGATAGGTTTTTGTTACCTTGAATCCACAGAGCCATTAGCTCTGTGTTTTCCACAGAGGACTCCCTGAAATGTTTGTAATTCAATCACTATCTGGTGCAGGGGCCATAACTCTCAAGGGTCTTGTCTATCACGCATCTCATAAATTTATGGTGTGAAATAATGGAGCAATCTACATGAATCACCGGGGATAATTAAATGTGTTTATTTTATATTTATTAGAATTATTAATTTTATTGATCACTAGGATCTCAGAAGTAATTGCCAGTTGATAATTTCATTTTATTTGTTGTATAAAATAATCAGAATATTTGTTATTTGGTCAACTCATCTCCACATTTGGACGTGGATGATAAATTACTGAAAACATAGAGAATTTGTAACAGTGAGGTATGAGACAACAAGTGAACATTAGTGTGTTAGAAGTAAAGTATAGGGCTTTCCAGAAAATAAGTGATGGTTCAATACATGTGATTTGCACAGGTGTCTATGGTGTGGATAGGGAGGTGGAGTTTGGAATCTGACATATTAGGTTTTGAAACCTGGATTTGCCATTTACTTATTAGATTGTTTTATTTATATAAACTCTTAGCAGGTGGCTCTTTGGAAATGAGAATATTAACAAGTCAGTTTCAACTATGTTGGAAGGATTAAATAAGTCCCTCAGAAAAAGCAAAGGAATTTGTAGCTGGTATCATCATCATTTTTGATAAAGACTAAAGTCTGTGGAATCTGTCTGGTAGGTCCTTGGTGATCTTGTTCACAGTAGCATTGTAACACTTAATTAGTAATCAATTCAGGATGAATGTGCCATAATAAATGAAGGCAGCATCAAGGAATGTGTTCTTTATCCTCAAATAAATGTTGGGAATGAAAAATATTCTGATGAACCCCTGCCATAACCACAATACCTTGGGATCTTATCACCAGACTGAATGTTTGTATGTATCCAAAATTCATACATGGAAACTCTAACCCTCAATGTAATGGTATTAGGAAGCGGGGGTGTTTGGGAGGTCATTAGGATTGGATGAAGTTAGGAGGCTGGAGCCCTCATGAATGGAATTAATGCCTTCATGAGACTCATAAGACAGCTTGCTTCCTCTCTCTGCTCTCTACCACGTGAGGATACAAAGAGAAGCTGTCAGTGTGCAACCCAGAAGAGGGCTCTCACCAGAACTCAACCTTGCTGGCATGCTGATCTCAGACTTCCAGGCTCTGGAACTGTGACAAATAAATTTCTGCCCTTTATAAGCCACCCAGTCTCTGGTACCCTGTTAGAACAGCCTGAACTAAGACACACAGCATCATTCAGTTAGCTCCTAGAATACACTAGTTGAGGTTGTGCCTAAATAGTTCAAGTTCAAATCATACATGACCGAGATTAAATTGTCACGTACAGTTATTCTCAATTCCTTTCTTGAAAAGAAGAACTGATATCTGTGCTCACAGGTTAAAAATCACAGAAGCTTAATCAAAGAGAGAGAGGAACCATGGCCCATCTAAAAGATATGAGTACTAATGAGAGAAAGGAAATGGCAAGAAGTAGACTGAGGCTACAAGAAAGAATACACTGGTGTTTGGTTCCTTCCAAGGGATAATCCCAAATAAATTTGTAAAATTATTTTTATTCTAGTTTTTGAAAATGTTTTGGAGGCCACTTAACCAACTGTTCCCTAACTATGTCTTGGTGTAAATATTTGCAGCAACCATTCCTTTAATCAGTAAACAGTCAGAAAAAGGGGCAATGAAATTTGCCAATTTGCTGAACTTCATTTACCAGTGAAAGTCAGTGATGCTCAATAACTTGAGAGTCAAAATATTTTTCATAATCTCAGTTTTCCTTTCAACTTTTTGGAAATAAATTTATTTATTTATTTATTATTTATTTTTGGCTGCGTTGGGTCTTTGGTGGCTTCTCTTGTTGTGGAGCATGGGCTCTAGGAGCGCAGGCTTCAGTAGTTGTGGCATGTGGGCTCAGTAGTTGTGGCTTGCAGGCTCTAGAGCACAGGCTCAGTAGTTGTGGCGCATGGACTTAGTTACTCCATGGCATGTGGGATCTTCCCGGACCAGGGCTTGAACCCGTGTCCCCTGCATTGGCAGGCAGATTCTTAACCACAGCACCACCAGGGAAGTTCTCAACTTTTTTAAAATTAATTTTTATTGGAGTATAGTTGCTTAACAATGTTTTGTTAGTTTCTGCTGTACAGCAAAGGGAATCATTTATATGTATACATTACATCCCCTCTTTTTTAGATTTCCTTCCCATTAAGGTCACCACAGAGCATTGAGTAGAGTTTCCTGTGCTATACAGTAGGTTCTCATTAGTTATCTATTTTACACATAGTGGTGTGTATATGTCAATCCCAATCTCCCAATTTATCCCTCCCCCTTCCCCCCGGGTATCCATAAGTTTGTGTCTCTATTTCAGCTTTGCAAATAAGTTCATCTGTACCATTTTTCTAGATTCCACGTATAAGCAATATTATATGATATTTTTCTCCTGACTTACTTCACTCTGTATGACAGTCTCTAGGTCTATCCACGCCTCTGCAAATGGCACTATTTTGTTCCTTTTTATGGCTGAGTAAATATTCCATTGTATATGTGTACCACATCTTCTTTACCCATTCCTCTGTTGATGGACATTTAGGTTGCTTCCATGTCCTGGCTATTGTAAATAGTGATGCAATGAACATTGGGGTGCATGTATCTTTTGGAATCATGGTTTTCCATGGGTATATGCCTAGGAGTGGGATTGCTGGGTCATATGTATGGTAGTTATATTTTTAGTTTTTTATGGAACCTCCATACTGTTCTCCATAGTGGCTGTACTAATTTACATTCCTACCAACAGTGTAGGAGGGTTCCCTTTTCTCCATATCCTCTCCAGCATTTATTGTTTGTAGATATTTTGATGATGGCCATTGTGACTGGTGTGATGTGATACCTCATTGTAGTTTTGATTTGCATTTCTCCAATAATTAATGATGTTGAGCATCATTTCATGTGTTTGTTGGGCATCTGTATGTCTTTTTTGGAGAAATGTCTATTTAGATCTTCCTCCCACTTTTTGATTGGGTTGTTTTGTTTTTTGTTTTTGATACACTGAGCTGCATGAGCTGTTTGTATATTTTGGAGATTAATCCCTTGTTGGTTGCTTCGTTTGCAAATATTTTCTCCCATTCTGAGGGGTTTTTGTTTTGTTTATGTTTTCCTTTGCTATGCAAAAGCTTTTAAGTTTACTTAGATCCCATTTATTTTTGTTTTAATTTTCATTTCTCTAGGAGGTGGATCAAAAAAGATCTTGCTGCGATTTATGTTGAAGAGTATTCTGCCTATGTTTTCCTCAGAATTCTACAGTGTCCGGCCTTACATTTAGGTCTTTGATCAATTTTGAGTTTACTTTTGTGTATGGTGTTGGGGAATATGGTTCTTCTTTTCCAATTTGTATTCCTTTTATTTCTTTTCCTTCTCTGATTGCTGTGGCTAGGACTTCTAAAACTATGTGGAATAACAGTGGCAAGAGTGGATATCCTTGCCTTGTTCCTGATCTGAGAGGAAATGCTTTCAGTTTTTCACCATTGAGAATGATGTTTGCTGTGGGTTTGTCATATATGGCCTTTATTATGTTGAGGTAGGTTCCCTCTATGCCCACTTTCTGGAGAGTTTTTATCATAAATCGGTGTTGAATTTTGCCAAAAGCTTTTTCTTCATCTCTTTAGATGATCATATGGTTTTTATTCTTTAATTTGTATATTACATTGATTGATTTGCATATATTGAAAAATCTTTTTGCATCCCTGGGATAAATCCCACTTGATCATGGTGTATGAACCTTTAAATTTGTTGTTGGATTCTGCTTGCTAGTATTTTGTTGAGGATTTTTGTGTCTATGTTCATCAGTGATATTGGCCTGTAATTTTCTTTTTTTGTGATATCTTTGTCTGGTTTTGGTATCAAGGTGATAGTGGCCTCATAGAATGAGCTTGGGAGTGTTCCTTCCTCTGCGATTTTTTGGGAGAGTTTGAGAAGGATAGGTATTAGCTCTTCTCTAAATGTTTGATAGAATTCACCTGTGAAGCCATCTGGTCTTAGACTTTTGTTTGTTGGAAGATTTTTGTTTGTTTGTTTGTTTGTTTTGGCTACGTTGGGTCTTCGTTGCTGTGCGCAGGCTTTCTCTAGTTGCGGCAAGTGGGGGCTCCTCTGTCTTGAGGTGCGCGGGCTTCTCATTGCAGTGGTTTCTCCTGTTACAGAGCACGGGCTCTAGGCACGCAGGTTTCAGTAGTTGCAGTGCACGAGCTCTAGGGTGTGCGGTCTTCAGCAGTCATGGCACATGGGCTCAGTAGTTGTGGCTTGTGGGATCTAGTGCACAGGCTCAGTAGTTGTGGCGCACCAGCTTAGTTGCTCCACAGCATGTGGAATCTGCCAGGACCAGGGATCAAACTCATGTCCTCTGCATTGGCAGGGTGATTCTTAACCACTGTGCCACCAGGGAAGTCCCTGTTGAAAGATTTTTAATCACAGTTTCAATTTCATTACTTGTGATTGGTCTGTTCACATTTTCTATTTCTTCCTGGTTCAGTCTTAGAAGGTTGTACCTTTCTAAGAATTTATCCATTTCTTCCAGGTTGTCCATATTATTGGCATATAGCTGTTTGTAGTATTCTCTTATGATACTCTGTCTTCCTGCAGTGTCAGTTGCAACTTCTTTTTCATTTCTAATTTTACTGATTTGAGTCCTCTCCCTTTTTTTCTTGATGAGTCTGGCTAAAGGTTTATCAATTTTGTTTATCTTCTCTAAGAACCACCTGTTAGTTTCTTTGACCTTTGCTATTGGTTTCTTCACTTCTATTTCATTTATTTCCGTTCTGATCTTTCCTTCTACTAGCTTTGGGTTTTGTTTGTTCTTCTTTCTCTAGTTGCTTTAGGTGTAAGGTTAGGTTGTTTATGTGAGATATTTCTTATTTCTTGATGTGGGACTGTATTGCTATAAACTTCTCTCTTAGAACTGCTTTTGCTTCATCCCATTGGTTTTGGGTCATCATGTTTTCATTATCATCTATTTCTAGGTATTTTTTGATTGCTTCAGTGATCCATTGGTTATTTAGTAGTGTATTGTTTAGGTTCCATGTGTTCGTGTTTTTTACTGTTTTTTTCCTGTAATTGATTTTTCTTTCTTTTTTTAAATACATCTTTGTTGGAGTATAATTGCTTCACAATACCATGTTAGTTTCTGTTGCACAACAAAGCGATTCAGCCATATGCATACACATGTCCCCATATTCCCTCCCTCTTGAGCCTCCCTCCCATCCTCCCTATCCCACCCCTCTAGGTCATAGCAAAGCACCAAGCCAATCTCCCTGTGCTATGCTGCTGTTTCCCACCAGCCAACTATTTTATATTCAGTAGTGTATATACATTGATGCTACTCTCACTTTGCCCCAGCTTCACCCTCCCACCCTGTGTCATCAAGTCCATTCTCTATGTCTACCTCTTTATTCCTGCCCTGCAACTAGGTTCATCAGTACCATTTTTTTTTTTAGATTCCATATATATGCGTTAGCATACAGTATTTGTTTTTCTCTTTCTGACTTACTTCACTCTGTATGACAGACTCTAGGGCCATCCACCTCATTACAAATAACTCAATTTCATTTCTTTTTATGGCTGAGTAATATTCCATTGTATATATGTGCCACATCTTCTTTATCCATTCATCTGTCGATGGACATTTAGGTTAGTTCCATGTCCTGGCTATTGTAAATAGTGCTGCAATGAACATTGTGGTGCATGTCTCTTTTTGAATTATGGTTTTCTCAGGGTATATGCCCAGTAGTGGGATTGCTGGATCATATGGTAGTTCTATTTTTAGTATTTTTAGGAACCTACATACTGTTTTCCATAGTGGTTGTATCAATTTACATTCCCACTAGCAGTGTAGGAGGGTTCTCCCTGTAATTTATTTCTAATCTCATAGCATTGTGGTCAGAAAAGATGCTTGATATGATTTCAATTTTCTTAAATTTACCAAGGCTTGATTTATGACCCAAGATGTGGTCTATCCTGGAGAATGGTCCATGAGCACTCGAGAAGAAAGTGTATTCTGCTGCTTTCAGATGGAATGTCCGATAAAAATTAATTCTATCTGGTCTAATGTGTTACTTAAGGCTTGTGTTTCCTTACTAATTTTCTGTCTGGATGATCTTTCCATTGGTGAAGCGGGGTGTTAAAGTCCCCCACCATTATTGTGTTACCGTCAACTTCCCCTTTTTTGGCTGTTAGCATTTGCCTTATGTATTGAGGTGCTCCTATGTTGGGTGCATAAATACTTATAATTGTTATATCTTCTTCTTGGATTGATCCATTGATCATTATGTAGAGTCCTTCCTTGTCTCTTGTAAGAGTCTTTATTTTAAAGTCTATTTTGTCTGACATGAGTATTGCTACTCCAGCTTTCTTTTGATTTCCATTAGCATGGACTATCTTCTGCTCTGTGGCAGAGATTACCACCATTCTGTCTTCCAGGTCACTTATCTGTTCTTCTGCCTCAATTATTCTGCTATTGATTCCTTCTAGTGTATTTTTCATTTTGGTAATTGTCTTGTTCATCTCTGTATGTTATTTAGTTCTTCTACATCTTTGTTCAACTTTTCTTTTATGTTCTTGCTCCATGCCTCCATTCTGTTTCAGAGATTTTGGATGATCTTTACTATCATGACTCTGAATTCTTTTTCAGATAGATTGCTTATCTCTTCTTCATTTAGTTGTTCTTGTTTTTATCTTGCTCCTTCATCTGCAACATATTTCTTTGTCGCCTCATTCTGTCAAACTTACTGTGTTGTGGTCCCATTTCCACAGGTTGCAGGACTGCAGTTCCTCTTGCTTCTGGAGTCTGCCCCCTGGTGGGTGAATTTGGTCCAGAGGCTTGTGCTGTTATCCCCTTGATGGGGGTTTGATTGGTGTTGTGGTGATCAGATCCTGCCCTAGATATGGAGCAGGGCCTCCTCTTTGCTTTGTGGTTGTCACTGCCTTGTCAGGGGTGAGGCCTGCTCCCTAGTTGTTGTAGTAGAGGTCCCAGATCTGTTTCTTAGCTGTGATTCTGATCTGTGGTATGAGGTAGGTGGGATTGGAGTACTCCCACTTGGAGGGAAGCCACTGAGTTTTCCTCCTTTGGAACTGTTCACCTGTGAATGTGCTCTGTTGTGTCCCCTTTTGCCTGTTGTGCGGGCTCACAAAGTATATTGTTGTTGGCACCACTCTCGGTCCCGCCTTAACTGTGAGTATGCCAGAAATTGGCCCTGGTGACTCTTAGGCATTGGTTTCACTTGTCCACTGGAACAGGTCCACTGAGGTTAAGCCCCAGTACTATAGTGGTCATGCACCTGGACCCGCTGTGGGAGCTATGGAGGCAGCTCAAACTCTGGTCTGCCCCTACCCCCAACGTGTACATGCCCACAGAGCCCAGAGCTGCTAACTCCAGACCCATCCCAGCTGCAGGAACACTTGTCTTTTCAGCTGTTTTGCAGGTGCTGAATTTAGGAAGCTGGTAGTGGAAGTGTAACTCTGCAGTTCACACAGCCACAAGGAGAGATTTCAGCTCTTCTTCATTAGTCACATAGCCCTGGGCTTCAGCTGTGATTTCAGTCCCTCCTCTGGGCTAATTTCCTAGTGAGAGGGGCTATCTATGCCCTCCTGGCACAGCAGGGTGGGTCATGGCACCCACTGGCAGATTTCCTAGTAGTGAGAGGTTTCTGTGTGCTCCTGGGATGGTGGGGCAGATCCTGGCACCTGCTGATGATTTTCCTAGTGGGGGGAGTTATCTGCATCCTCCCAGGGCAGTGGGGCAGGTCCCAGCACCCACTGACAGATTTCCTAGTAGGGAGAGCTATCCATGCCCTCCTGGGACAGCAGGGTGGGTTCCAGCACCCACTGATGGATTTCCCAGTTGTGGAAGCTTTCTACACCTTGCCAGGACAGTGGGGCAGGTCCGGGCGCCCACTGACAGCTCTCCTAGCAGGGACAGCTATCTGTCCCCTCCCAGGACAGTCAGGTGGGTTCTGGCACCCACTGATAGATTTCGCAGTCACGAAAACTATCCGTGCCCTTCCAGGACAGTGGGAAGGTCCTGGGCCCACTGGCAGAATTCCCAGTGGCTGGATCTGTCTGTCAGTGGGGACAGGTTCTGTGGCCTGCTGGCAAAATTCCCAGTGGGGGAAACTATCTGCACCATTCTTGGTCAGTGGAGCGGGTCCTGCGACCCACTGGCAGAATTTCTAGTTTGGGGAACTGTCTGCGCCCTTCCAGGTCAGCAGGGGCAGGGCCTGGAAGAGGCAGCCAGTGCCAGCCTCTGCAGCCCAAGATGGTGGCAGAAATTCGCTCCCATTCCCAGAGCTCCTGTAGGCGGAGTCCTGTTGCCTGGGAGTGCTCACAGGGAAAGGAGCTTTTATGGTGGTCCTGCCCCTCTCCTCATGCCTCTCCCAATAATGGTGGCTTGCCTCTCTGGAGGGCCCAGGCTTCTTCCTAATACACCCTCAGTTGCCACAGCCTGAACTGTTCAGGCTGTTTCCACACCTAATCCTGGTCCTCTCCCTGGGACTGAGCTTTGTAGTGTGAGCTTCAGCACCCGACCCCCACCCACACCAACAGAGGAATATCTCAGGTTGGGGAGCACAGGGTGGCGGTGCCCACTCTCTGTGCAGGTCACTCTCTGTTTTGCTTTCCACAAACCAGTTGCTGCTCTACCCTTTTTAGCCTCCATAACTCCCCCCTCCATCCAGTCTAATTTCTCCGCTGATGAGGAGCCTTCCCAAGGTTCAGGAATCTTTCCTCCTTCACAGCTCCCTCCCCGAGGCGCAGGCCCCATCCTGATTCTTTCTTTTTCTTTTTCCTCTTGTCCTACCCGGTCTTTTCAGACATCTGAGGTCTTCTGTCAGCACTCAGTAGCTGTTCTGTGTGAATTGTTCCATTTGTAGATGTATTTTTAATGTTCCTGTGGAGGACGTTGAACTCTGCTTCCTACTCCTCCACAATCTTGATCCCCCTCTCAACTTGTTATAAAGAAAATTAACCTACTTGATTCTAGGACCTAACTTACCTTCATCTATTTTCCTGTTATTTTTTAATAGGCCAGTAAGAAGACATTATCACATTTATATTTAATACACTCAGGGAAAAATATTCTTAAGGCAGCTGGCAATTTACCTCTTTTACTAGTAAACCCACATATACTTTAATCCAAAAGTGGGTGTGTAGGGACTTCCCTGGTGGCACAGTGGTTAAGAGTCCATCTGACAATGCAGGGGACACATGTTCAATCCCTGGTCCGGAAAGATCCCAGATGCCATGGAGCAACCAAGCCCATGAGCCACAACTACTAAGCCTGTGCTGTAGAGCCTGTGAGCCACAACTACTGAGCCCACGTGCCACAACTACTGAAGCCTGCACACCTAGAGCCCATGCTCTGCAACAAGAGAAGCCAACGCAATGAGAAGCCCACACACCACAACTAAGAGTAGCCTCCGCTCGCCGCAACTAGAGAAAGCCCGCGCGCAGCAACAAAGACCCAACACAGCCAAAAGTAAATAAATACATTTAAAAAACCCAAAAAACAAAAGTGGATGTGTAATATGTACTATGCATATTAATAAAGAAAGGATATCCTGATGAATGCAGACTCATTAACATTTAAATGTTAAAAAAAGTTTATACTTTGTAATATATTGAACTGAAGATCTGTTTCTTAGTACAATATATTTCTAACATGATTAAAATTAATATAAATGTTCAACCATATAAAGATTTAATCTATATGTAACTGTCACAGGTATCAAAGAAAAAATCTCTCTTAATTTGTTGTTTGAGTTTACTATTACATGACACTAATATTAAATCCTGTCCCCCAATTATGCATAAGTTCTTACAGATAAGATTAGGTAAATTCCATTTCTCCTAAGCCAAATAGTTGTATTTTTTAATTATTTGGAAGTTAATTCATTAAAAAAGTTATCAAAGTCTATTTACATTTTTCATTAAGCAGATTTTTAACACTGTCAACACTGACAACCATGCTGCACAAAATATATCTGCCTGAGAAGAGAGATGTACGTTTGGTGCATCTCCATTTCCACTTCCATTCTCACATTTGGAACTTATATCACTTAACAGAAGAAAGTATCTCTTACTCATCCCAAGCCTCCCCATCGTTCACTGCCCCAGAGTGAAAAACCTCTGTGACACCACACAGAGGGATAATTTCAGGAGGTTTAGCTTTTGGGAGAGATTCCCTTGATGCAAAGTAGAGAAGGCCTTAGTACAATAAGATGCTTATGCTTTATCAGTTACTTCCTCTCTCTGCTGTATCAACATCTTCTTTTTCAAAGGCTAGTGTTTTTTTTTTTTGCGGTACGCGGACCTCTCACTGTTGTGGCCTCTCCCGTTGCAGAGCACAGGCTCCGGACGCGCAGGCTCAGCGGCCATGGCTCACAGGCCCAGCCGCTCCACGGCATGTGGGATCTTCCTGGACCGGGGCACGAACCCGTGTCCCCTGCATTGGCAGGCAGACTCTCAACCACTGCGCCACCAGGGAAGCCCAAAGGCTAGTTTTGATCAACATTAAATGTGCTTAATTTTCATCTTATTCATCCTAAACATGACCATTCCTTAGCCTTACAACCATCTGTAAGTATTATCTTGCTTCTGTCATTCTGTTCATACACAATAGTTCTCTGCAATATTTGCCTCTACTTCTTCATATGCACCTCCTTCCTCCAATTGCCATAATTTGGCTTCAACCTCCCTGTTCTCTTAAAACTGCTCAGCCAAAGTTTATAATAAACTATCAATACATGTTACTGAGATCAGAGATCACTGTCAGGCAGCCTCAGCTGACATCTCAGAAGCATCGGACACTTGTTACCACGCCCTCCATCTTAAGGTCTAACACTCATCTGGTCTCCGTGTCACCTCCATCCTCTGCTTTTCTGCCCCTCCTCCTCTCCTTCCTTTGTTGACTGCTCCCTCTCATCTTAGGGAACTGGTGTTCCTCAAAATTCGTGCTAGTCCCACACTTCATCCTCTCTGCACATACACTCAACCTCCCAAATAGTTCCAAATGTCCTCTCTATGATTGTGACCTCCATATGCATGTCTTTACCTAGGGTCACATCTCCAAACAAATGTCATTAGCTCCAAACCCTTATATCTACCTGCTTCCCTAGACTATCTCTCCACAACATGTCCAAAATTGACCATGATGCAATTACCTGGCAAACTCCTGCAGACCCTTGGGATGCCAGCTTACCAACTGCTCTTGCAGAAGCTTTCCCTGATCCATGCAAGCTCACATGCTCCCAAGAACCTGTACTTTCCCTGTCACAGCATTAGCATTGCTTTAATTGAACGCCTAGTTACCCATATCCCACCAGACTGCAAGCTCTGTGACAGCGGGCAATGCATCTACTCTTTTCATTGTACCTGGCACCCACCACAGTACCAACAAATGGAAGACATATTTACTACTTATATGTTGAAGTTTAAATTCCATGATTCTATAATATATTTCACTTTAGTTTCTCGAGCCTGCAAATGCTGAAGTTGAATTAAAAAAACCATTAGACATGCTTTCTCTGAGAAAGCATAAGTTAAAGAGAAAAGCTCCAGCTGCTATAACCTGCCAATTACAGGCTGAGAATTTGAACAGACTGAATGATAGCAGCCTTTTGTATTAATATAACAAATAGTAACCTGTATAGTCCACCCTTGGCCCAGCCAAGAGAAGCTCTGACTACAGGTCCCTTAACACTGTCAGGGGTCTGCATCTTGAGGCCCCCAAATGCAAATGGTAGTTGAGGGATTGCCTGTGGAACTGTAAAGGAGCAGAGCCCACGTTTCCACCCTTAGAGCAGTACCTGGTACATTAAGGAGAGAAATCCTGCAGCACCTGAAGCTCTTTGGAGACAACCATCATCTAAGAAAGTTTTCTGACCAAAAAATATTGTTCACTGCTCTGTGAATAGTATAAATGAGATAAATAGTCCTTTTCCTCATCTTGATTTTGTTTCAGACCACCTTTGATGTTAATGTTTAAGAAACAGATTAGGGCTTCCCTGGTGGCGCAGTGGTTGAGAGTCCACCTGCCGATGCAGGGGACACGGGTTTGTGCCCCAGTCTGGGAAGATCCCATGTGCCGTGGAGTGACTGGGCCCGTGAGCCATGGCCACTGAACCTGCGTGTCTGGAGCCTGTGCTCTGCAACAGGAGAGGCCACAACAGTGAGAGGCCCGCGTACCGCAAAAAAAAAAAAAAAGAAGAAAAGAAACAGATTAAATTATACTTTAAAAACAAACAAATAGAGAGAGGACCTTCAAGATGGCAGAGGAGCAAGATCACCTTCCTCCCCACGAATATATCAAAAAATACATCTACATATGGAACAACTCCTACAGAACACCTACTGAACGCTGGCAGAAGACCTCAGACTTCCCAAAAGGCAAGAAACTCCCCACGTACCTGGGTAGGGCAAAAGAAAAATGTAAAAACAGAGAAAAAAGAATAAGGACAGCACCTGCACCTCTGGGAGGGAGCTGTGGAGGAGGAAAAGTTTCCACACACTAGGAAGTCGCTTCACTGGCGGAGCCGGGGGGCGCGGGTGGGCAGAGGGGAAGCTTTGGAGCCACAGAGAACAGCGCAGCAACAGGGGTGCAGAGGGCAAAGTGGAGAGATTCCCGCACAGAGGATTGGTGCTGACCAGCACTCACCAGCCTGAGAGGCTTGTCTGCACAACCGCCGGGGCAGGTGGGGGCTGGGAGCTGAGGCTCAGGGTACGGAGATGGGATCCCAGGGAGAGGACTGGGGTTGGCTGTGTGAGCACAGACTGAAGGGGGCTAGTGTGCCACAGCTAGCCAGGAGGGAGTCCGGGAAAAAGTCTGGATCTGCTTAGGAGTCAAGAGACAACTGATTCAGGGTGCGTGAGGACAGGGGATTCAGCGCACTGCCTAAAGAAGCTCCAGAGATAGGCATGAGCTGCGGCTATCAGCATGGACACCAGAGACGGGCATGAAATGCTAATGCTGCTGCTGCCGCCACCAAGAAGCCTGTGTGCGAGCACAGGTCACTATCCACACCTCCCCTCCCGGGAGCCTGTGTAGCCCGCCACTGCCAGGGTCCCGTGATCCAGGGACAACTTCCTCAGGAGAAGACATGGTGCACCTCAGGCTGGTGCAACGTCATGCCAGCCTCTGCCGCAGCAGGCTTGCCCCACATTCCGCACCTCTCCCTCCCCCTGGCCTGAGTGAGCCAGAGCCCCCAAATCAGCTGTTCCTTTAACCCCCTCCTGTCCGGGTAAAGAACAGATGCCAGAGGGCAACCTACACACAGAGGTGGGGCCAAATCCAAAGCTGAACCCCAGGAGCTGTGCGAACAAAGAAGGGAAAGGGAAATTTTTTCCCAGCAGCCTCAGGAGCAGCGGATTAAATCTACACAATCAATTTGATGTACCTGCAACTGTGGAATACCTGAATAAACAACAAATCACCCCAAAACTGAGGTGGTAGACTTTGGGTGCAACTGTAGAAATGGGGTTTCCTTTCTGTGTCTAATTTGTTTCTACTTTAATGTTTATCTTAGTTTAGTATTTACAGCTTATTATCATTGGTAGATTTGCTTATTGATTTAGTTGTGCTCTTCCTTTTTTTAATATATATATATATATTTTTTCCTTTTTCTCTTTTTGTGAGTGTGTATACTTCTTTGTGTGATTTTGTCTGTATACATTTGCTTTTAACATTTGTCCTAGGGTTCTGTCTGTCAATTATTTTTTAGCATAGTTTTTAGCGCTTATTATCATTGGTGGATTTGTTTATTGGTTTAGTTGCTCTCTTCTTTTATTTTATTACTTAAAAAATTTTTTTTATTTTAATAACTATTTATTTTATTATTCTTTCTTCCTTTCTTTTTTCTTTTCTCCCTTTTCTTCTGAGCAGTGGCTGACAGGGTCTTGGCGCTCTGGCCAGGTGTCAGGCCTGAGTCTCTGAGGTGGGAGAGCCGAATTCAGGACATTGGACCACCAGAGACCTCCTGGCCACATGTAATATCAGTCAGCGAGAGCTCTCCGAGAGATCTCTGTCTCAACGCTAAGACCCAGCTCCACTCAATGACCAGCAAGCTCCAGTGAAGGACACCCCATGCTAAACAACTAGCAAGACAGAAACACACCCCCACCCATTAGCAGAGAGGCTACCTAAAATCATAATAAGTTCACAGATACCCAAAACACACCACTGGATGCAGTCCTGCCCACAAGAAACATGAGATCCAACCTCATGCACCAGAACACAGGCACTAGTCCCCTCCACCAGGAAGCCTACACAACCTACTGAACCAACCTCACCCACTGGGGGCAGACCCCCAAAACAACTGCAACTACAAACCTGCAGCCTGTGAAAAGGAGACCCCAAACACAGTAAGTTAAGCAAAATGAGAAGACAGAGAAATACACAGCAGATGAAGGAGAAAGGTGAAAATCCACCAGATCAAACAAATGAAGAGGAAATAGGCAGTCTACCTGAAAAAGAATTCACATAATGATAGTAAAGATGATCCAAAATCTTGGAAATAGAATGGAGAAAACACAAGAAACGTTTAATAAGACCTAGAAGAACTAAAGAGCAAACAAACAATGATGAACAACACAATAAATGAAATTTAAAATTTTCTACAAGGACTCAATAGCAGAATAACTGAGACAGAAAAACGGATAAGTGACCTGGAAGACAAAATAGTGGAAATAACTACCACAGAGCAGAATAAAGAAAAAAGAATGAAAAGAATTGAGGACAGTCTCAGAGACTGCTGGGACAACATTAAATGCACCAACATTAGAATTATAGGGGTCCCAGAAGAAGAAGAGTAAAAGAAAGGGACTGA
>NW_020172461.1:293669-394214 GCF_003031525.2 Neophocaena asiaeorientalis asiaeorientalis | reverse complement strand
GATGGAAAAAGATATTCCATGCAAATAGAAATCAAAAGAAAGCTGGAGTAGCAATTCTCGTATCAGACAAAATAGACTTTAGTTTAAAAAAAGACTATTACAAGAGACAAAGAAGGACACTACATAATGATCAAGGGATCGATTCAAGAAGAAGATATAACAATTGTAAATATTAATTCACCCAACATAGGAGCACCTCAATACATAAGGCAAATGTTAACAGCCATAAAAGGGGAAATCGACAGTAACACAATCATAGTAGGGGACTTTAACACCCCACTTTCACCAGTGGACAGATCATCTGAAATGAAAGTAAATAAGGAAACAGAAGCTTTAAATGACACATTAAACAAGATGAACTTAGTTGATATTTACAGGACATTGCAACCCAGAACAAAAGAATACACTTTCTTCTCAAGTGCTCATGGAACATTCTCCAGGATCGGTCATATCTTAGGTCACAAATCAAGCCTTGGTAAATTTTAAAAAAGTGAAATCACATCAAGTATCTTTTCTGACCACAACAGCATAAGACTAGATATCAATTACAGGAAAAAAACTGTAAAATATACAAACACAAGGAGGCTAAACAATACACTACTAAATAACCAAGAGATCACTGAAGAAATCAAAGAGGAAATCAAAAAATACCTAGAAACAAATTACAATGAAAACATGATGACCCAAAACCAGTGGGATGCAGGAAAAGCAGTTCAAAAAGGGAAATTACAGCAATACAATCCTACCTCAAGGAACAAGAAAAATCTCAAATAAACAACCTAACCTTACACCTAAAGCAATTAGAGAAGGAAGAGCAAAAAAAAAAACCCCAAAGTTAGCAGAAGGAAAGAAATCACAAGATCAGTTCAGAAATAAATGAAAAAGAAATGAAGAAAATAATAATAAAGGTAAATAAAACTAAAAGCTGGTTCTTTGAGAAGATAAACAAAATTGATAAACCATTAGCCAGACTCATCAAGAAAAAGAGGGAAGAGACTCAAATCAATAGAGTTAGCAATGAAAAAGGAGACGTAACAACTGACACTAAAGAAATACAAAAGATCATGATCGATTACTACAAGCAACTATATGCCCAAAAAATGGACAACCTGGAAGAAATGGACAAATTCTTAGAAAAGCACAACTTTCCGAGACTGAACCAGGAAAAAATAGAAAATATGAACAGACCAATCACAAGCACTGAAATTGAAACTGTGATTTAAAATCTTCCAACAAACAAAAGCCCAGTACCAGAGAGTTTCACACACGAATTCTATCAAACATTTAGAGAAGAGCTAACACCTATTCTTCTCAAACTCTTCCAAAACAGAACAGAGGGAGGAAAACTCCCAAACTCATTCTACAAGGCCACCATCTCCCTGATACCAAAACCAGACCAAAAAGATGTCACAAAAAAAGAAAACTACAGGCTAAAATCACTGATGAACATAGACGCAAATATTCTCAACAAAATACTAGCAAAGAGAATCCAACAGCACATTAAAAGGATCATAAGCCATGATCAAGTGGGGTTTATCCCAGGAATGCAAGGATTCTTCAATATATGCAAATCAATCAATTGCGATAAACCATATTAACAAATTGAAGGATAAAAACTATATGATCATCTCAATAGATACAGAAAAAGCTTTCGACAAAATTCAACACCAATTTTGATGAAAACACTCCAAAAAAGTAGACATAGAGGGAACTTACCTCAACATAATAAAAGCCATAGATGACAAACCCACATGTGAGAGAGTGGCATGTTCATATATACACTACCAAATGTAAAATAGATAGCTAGTGGGAAGCAGCCACATAGCACAGGGAGATCAGCTCGGTGCTTTGTGACCACCTAAAAGGGTGGGATAGGGAGGGTGGGAGGGAGATGCAAGAGGGAGGAGATATGGGGATATATGTCTATGCATAGCTGATTCACTTTGTTATAAAGCAGAAACTAACACACCATTGTAAAGCAATTATACTCCAATAAAGATGTTTTTTAAAAAAACCCTATTAAAAAAAGAGATCAAATTTGTGGTTACCATTGGCAAGGGGGTGGGGGGAGAGGAAATCAGATGAAGGCAGTAAAAGGGTTTTTTTCTTCCTTAAAAAAAAGACATTAAAATATTGTAGAGACCAGGAAAATGGTAAGAAATATATTTATGGATGAGAGGGTGATGAGAAATGAAACAGTCCTAGATATTCAGCCATGGAACAGCACAATACTCTAATTCAAAAGCTATTTCCTGGGTCAGTGTTAGGGTAAAGTAAGCTAGTACTTCCCTTAAACACAGAATGTTAAAGAGGCACCAAATCTAAGTCATCAAGATAAAGAATGTTTCAATGTAATATTTTAAAATGAAAATTGATACCAAAACATGCACGAGGAACAAAATACCAAAATTTTAAATTTAAATAAACAAATGAAATCACCCTTCATTTGCAGGTCCCTGAGAGTCTTACAAAGTAAGCCTTCATGATGCAACTGAAATTTGGGCAAATTCCATTTAGTTTATAAAATTCTTACTAAAGAAAATGAAAAAGTCTGACCTGCTAAATGTCCTCAGTTGCTTGTACACAGCAACTGTTCTTTCTAACCATATAGTCAAAGTGAGCTCCTGGGAAAGACATTTCAGGAACATGAGTTAAAAATCAGTTAAGGGGCTTGCCTGGTGGCGCAGTGGTTGAGAATCTGCCTGCCAATGCAGGCGACACGGGTTTGAGCCCTGGTCTAGGAGGATCCCACATGCCGCGGAGCAACTAGGCCCGTGAGCCATGGCCGCTGAGCCTGCGCATCTGGAGCCTGTGCTCCGCAACAAGAGAGGCCGCGACAGTGAGAGGCCCGCGCACCGCGATGAAGAGTGGCCCCCGCTTGCCACAACTAGAGAAAGCCCTCGCACCGAAACGAAGACACAACACAGCAAAAATAAATTAATTAATTAACTCCTACCCCCAACATCTTTAAAAAAAAAAACCAAATCAGTTAAGACTATCACGGGGTCATTAGAAATTTTCAAACATGGTAATTCCGTCAATTACAAACAAGTGAAGAAGTAATCTTGAAAATATCACTGATTTTGCTTCCATTAAATATAGAAAAGTAAAACTATATTAAATACTTGTTTTAGTATAACGAAAATATAGTTTAAATAAAGTTTAATAACCCACGTTTTAATATTAAAATATATTTTAATCTTCTATGCTTACTATTTAAAATATTTTAATATAAATATATTGTAAAAGCATGAAACATTTAAAATATTTAATTTAAATTAAATATAATATGAATTAATTTAAATATAACATTAATTTTAAAATATAAAAAGTAAAATGCTGTTTTTTAATATTCCTACTTTTCAGATATTCAATACTTTCTCCCTCACTTTAACGCTGTATCGTTGAAAGACCCTAAGAAAGTCCCAGAGCATCTACAGGGGCGCTCAGCTCCCGCGTCCTCGGCCCCGGTGGTGGCCGCGCTCCGACTCACCCCTCAGGGCGTCCCCAGCACCGTCCCGTCGTCCCATCGCCGCCGCCGCGTTCCCCTTTCTCTGAGCCTTCGCTGTCTCGCGCCAGAAACGAGCCCGAATCTGAAAAATCGGCTCCCCTTTCTCTGAGGCTGGGAATCTCTCTGATTCCCCACCTCAGACCGCTCGGAAAACGGCTTCTTTCCCCCAAAATTGCCTCACTCAAGTTTCTGTGAGAAAATAAAGCGCAAAACTCAGGGGAAGCCTGAAAATGCAAGGTTCCGGCTCCCAACCAGACAAAAATGTCTCTGGCGAGGCCGCGACAAGGCTTCCTCTTCAACACTCAGCACCGAGAAAACGAAGGTGTTTCGCGCACTATGCTGATTATTAAAGCAGCCTCAGTGACTACTTTTCGCCCTGTCTCTCGAGCTGCAGGAGACAGCGGCAGACGGCAAACTCAATAGTCGGCGTTTCCCAAACAAACCCTGCGCCCTCTACCGGCCGCCTAGGGAAGGACGCTGTCCACAGTTCCAGGGAAGGAACCTTCCAGCTAATTGTTTAGCGGGAAGGAACCTTCCAGCTAATTGTTTAGCGGTTCCCGCGCGCCCCCTGGCGGCCGTCCAGTGAATCACTCAAATTCTCAATGGCCTAGTTCTATTTGCTAGTAGCAGGGTGATGCTCTGCTCCATCCGTGCTTGCTCTCTTGGCTGGAACTTGCCTAGGAGCCATAGTCAGGACAACAAGAAAGTCTTCCAACAGTTGGAACAGATGCAAAGGATCCCCTCTCAGTGGTCCCTAAAGGACAGAGCCGACTTCAAATTTGCTTGGCAAATTTAAAAAATTTAAAAAAAGAGAGTATCACTCAAATCCAGATGATTCAAGGCTCCTGCTACCACTATCTGATGCTCCAGCAGATCCTCCAACTCTTAAACACAGAGGACAGCCGTGCTGGTTGGAACAACACCCTCCTCGATAAACCCTTCCCTAGCCTTGATCAGAGAGGCTGGACTGACTAGAGCAGATGGAAGAAGACAATCTGGATTGTCCTGATTTGGGACTTGCTGCCCGGAAGTATTTCCATGGAATCCATGTCTACCTGAAGGCAAAGGAATACAGCCCCTGTGCCCGGGAGGTTGTCAGAGTGGAAATTGAAAAGTGCCTTTCCCTCATGTAAGAATCCTCAAAGAATTGCCAACAAATACAGAATATTTTTTATACTTGTGACACTTTTTAATTCAATTACATTAGTGTTTGCTGAGTGCTCCAAAGCAATCTCAACTCACGTTTCTTCACAAGTTGAAAAGTGTCTGAAATGAAAATCTTGATTTTAAAAAAATGTGTAGACATTTTTTCTTGTATAAATAATTGTACATTATATACATTATTTCTTGTATAATTTTATAATGTAATTTAAAAGATCACTTTAAGTTTTGGGCTGGTATTTGCTATTTTCAACATATGAAGTTTCTTTTTTTATAGAAAGGTTTTTCAGATAGTGTGGTGTTAGAGATATTTGTCAGTTAACTTAATGCTGGCTGCTGTAACAGGTAAACCGAAAGCTGTCAGGAATTTGATCTAATAGAATGTTATGTTTCCCTGGTATAAGAGCACAATGCAGGCATTCCTGATCACATGGATGTTCTGGTTTGCTCTCCTCCAAAGAGTGATTCGGAGACATGGGTACCCACTGTTTTGAGGATTTTTCCAGTATCAACAGGTGACTCCAAATTTGCCTGTAGTACTTGAGTCTACTCCACTCGGTGGTAAAGGTAAAAAGTCCGGTGGATCACATGGGATGTTTTCAAGGGCCAGGGCTATACAGGGCAAGAGCTCTTCTGCTCATATTACATGGCCTGGATTTATCCTCGTGGGAAACTAATTGCAAAGAAGTTGGGAAACTATTGGATGATTAATCGTCAAGGAAACAAGTTCAGTGCATAAGTCCACTTTTCATCTTTACACTATTTGTCCTAATGAAGTTCTGAGTGTGGATGGAGGGGAACAAGTAATGTTCTTGCTTGCACACACTTCATTAAGAAACAATCTGGGTGGGAGGGAAGCACAAGAGGGAGGGGATATGGGGATATATGTATACATATAGCTGATTCACCTTGTTGTACAGCATAAACTAACACAACATTGTAAAGCAATTATACTCCAATAAAGGTATATAAAAAAAACAATCTGACCCTCAGAGAAAGAGAAATATATGATATCTCTTGTATGGGGATTCTAAACAAGAATGATACAAATGAACTTACTTATAAAACAGAAACAGACTCACAGACTTAGAGATGAACTTATGGTTACCTGGGGGGAAGAGGGAGGGGGAGGGATAGTTGGGGAGTTTGGGATTGACATGTACACATTGCCATATTTGGGATGGAGGCCAACAGGAACCTACTGTGTAGCAGGGAACTCTGCTCAATATTATGTGGCAACCTAGATGGGAGGAGAGTTTGAGAAAGAATGGATGCATGAATGTGTGTGGCTGAATCACTTTGCTGTACACCTGAGACTAGCACAGCACTGTTAATCAAATATACTCCAGTATGAAATAAAAAGTTTTTTAAAATAAATAAAAAAATAAAAAATCTCATCCCCTAGTTCTGCCTTAAAAGAAAGAAAACAGTCAAGTTTTGATGTTTATTCTCAGACTTAGTGATATTATGATTTCATGTATTTTTATTGTTCATTGGCTGGAATAAAGAGAAGGAAAAAAAAACCTGCAATCAGACTCAAATTCTTATTCCACAAGTTCAGCTTGGAGAAGATGACATGGATGTCACTCAGAGTTCACAGCAACATAGACTATTTGAAAGAAGCATTCAAGTTGATGCCCAAAGGCATAGCCTACAAGGAAAATATCCACAAGTGTAGACACATTACAAGTTGTTTCCTTATTTCCTGAGGGAGACGAGAAAAGTATGATCAGGCAGCTCCTTGCAAGTACTTGAGGATAACTGAAGAAAAAGTGGAGAGCGAGCCTTCCATTTGTGTCCAAGCCTGTGATTCTCATCCTGATCTTCTAAATATTGGAAATACAAACTTGAAGAAAACATTCCTGCAGACGATCTTCAAAAAATATCTCACACAATATTCCATTATCACTTCCCTTGTAGAACCATGAAGAATTTACAAATTCTCTGTAGATTATTGTCCTCTCACATCATATCTATCTATGTTGGTATTATTTCTTCTCCTATTATTATTATCATCATGAGTATGGATCAAGCTCCTGAAATGACAGGGACTGGACTAGCTGTCTAGGAAACGGGGTTGGGTAAGATGGTATCTCTCCCTTTAGGTATTTTAAAGACTTCTGGGAGGTATTCCGAGGATACAATAGATCAGGTCATGTATTAATACTTGGGCTTCTTCAACAAAATAGCATAGACTGGGTAGTTTGTAAAGAGCAGAAATGTACTGCTCACAGTTCTAGAGTTTGGAAATCCAAGATCTGGGTGTCCGCGTGGTCCAGTTCTGGTGAGAGCCTGCTTCAGGTCTCACACTGCAGAGTTCTCCTTGTTTCATCACAGGGCAGGAGAGGGAGGCATTTATCTCAGACCTCTTCTATAAGGGTACTAATTCCATTTGTGACGCCTCCATCCCCACACCCTAATAAAGTCCCAAAGGGTCCGCCACCTGATACAATCACTTTGGGGGTTAGGACTTCAAACTAATAATTTCGGGGGGACTGAAATATTCAAACCAGAAAGGTCATTTAAACCTACATGCTTGGCATCTAGAAGAGAGAATATATTCATGCTGAGTAAATAAAGAAGAATGAGCCATTTATCAGGCCAAAAGAGCAGGCCAAGGACTCAGAATCCAAACCCTTGATTTTCGACCTGCAGTAATGCTTTAATTATTATGTGTCAAATTTTGGAAATAAATCGGGAATGGAGCCTATCGTCCCATGGAAGGGAATGAAGATACAGGATGAAAATGATCATTCATCATTCCTTGTGAGGAGTCTCCAAAGAATCTCAGGATATAGGTAGTAATTGTCACATCAGTAAAGATCCACCAAAGAGTAATGTGGCAAATTGTCTGGCTGCTGTGACCTGTGTGAATCAGGGAGAGTTTGAGTTCAGATACATGGCTCTGTATGTGACACCAAGCTGGTTATTTTCTGTCATGACCTAGTAGAGGACAAATTAGCGACGAGGCCATCCTCCTGAGTTTAATAGAGTGCCGGGCAAAGGCTGAAAATTGTGCTGCTCTTACAACTTGAATCCCCAGAGCCATATGCACCTTGAAGGAAAGAGAATCCTAGTGGTTTTAGCAACAAACTCAGTAGGCATGACTGATACCAGTAGGAGTAGAGTGGGAATACTAGCCACTGTCTATTATAATTCCAGCAAATATGACCGTGATAAAGGAAAATAGCTTGGTCATTCGTAACTGCCTTCCAGTGGGAGGAGAACATCTGAGAAACTGCTTTAGTTAAAAGTACCTGTTGCGTGATTACACTGGGCCTGGTGCCGAGGATACCACAGAGAATACGACAGAGTCCAATTGCTACAGAGCTGATTTGCCAAAGATGGTCACATACCTATTATTTATTGAAAGATCGGAATTGGAGAGGGCTGAGGCCACAGAACATCCACTGCAAAATAAAAGAATTCATGATCAGAGTTGAAAGTTAATTCTTTCCATGATACCAATCAATATTTATCCAGTTCTCAATTAATTACAAAGATGGTTTCCTTTTGTTTGAATAGACTTGGATTGGAACCTTTGACAGTCTTTGGGAAATTTGAAATTTAATGCAAAAATACAGAGTAACCTTCAAATTGGTGATGATTGCTAAATCATGCATTCTCACTGGGGATGATACTGCTTCCATGGGTGCAAACATAGTTTTTAGGAGTATGAACAAATCTTGCTATTACAATGGTTTGTGGCACTCCAAAACTCAACCTGATACTACAAAACCTTATTCCTTTGTATTCATTTTTGTCTTTGAGATTTTTTTGTGTGTATCATACATAAGAGAAGTATTGACATTGACTTCAGGGAAGGTAAACACACTGTATACAAATCAGTATTACGACCTAAGGTGACTTGATGGTTCATTGGAGGACTTTCTTGCCATCATTTTCTTGATCTCAAAGTCATATTGTGAGAGGTGGCCTTTACATACTTACGAGCAGCCATTGGCTGTCTTGTGGATGTTGCTTATGTTTGAGGGTCAGTGTGATTTGGGATTGGGAAATTAAATACAAGTCGTAAATTGTATTTATAAGTAAAATACAAAAAATGATATTTTATTATTTAATTCTACTAAAGTTGTTCAACACATCCATAATTATGGCAAGTGATAAACAGAAAAAAATGTTGACAATATCTAGATGAATATCTAGCAGTCAGTGTAATTAAAAATTATTTTCTGATATGAAGCAAAATTAAAAGTTAAGTACCTAAAAATAAATATTAAAGAAATAATTTAGTTTTGCTATGATTTTGAGCAGCTTTGAATGATTTTTAAGTATGTCTGTACACTGGTATTATTATAAAGTATCTAAATTTTATTTGAATATATAATTTGATACATTCCTACTTATATAAGTAAATATATTACATTAAAATCACTTTGAAAACTTAGTTATAATGTTAAATTAAAATTCAATAGCTTTTAATTTAAATTATAGCTTAAAATTTTACGTATTCTTAACCCTGCACTGAATAGAAAGAGTAAGATTTTCACTTTCTTTTTCTATGTATAAAGTAAAGATACACATGGAGTACAAAAATAGATACACAGTATATCTGTGGTATCAAAATTTCATGTTGGGGGCAATTAGGAAAAAACTATCTAAAAAGGCTCTGTGGGCAGAGGAAAGAGAGGCAATAATGAAAAAAAGGTTGAGAAATGTTGTCCTAACTCATCTGGAGAGTGCAAAATGAAAAGCAAAAACAGAAATAGAAAGTAAGACTGAGCATTCAGAAAATGGAAACGAATGGGTTCCCATTTAAGACCCAGGCCTGAAGGAAGGTCTTCAGAGAACCTAGAGAGCAGGGTTCACTGAGTCCCCACCTCTGCCAGGCTGGCAGCATCTGCAGGGTCCCCGATGGCCCCAACCTTGTCCTTACTCCTGGCCCTGGTGCTGCTCAGCTGCAACTCCAACTGCTCTCTGGGCTGCGACCTGCCTCAGACCCACAGCCTGGCTAACACGAGGGCCCTGATGCTCCTGCAACAAATGAGGAGAATCTCCCCCTTCTCCTGCCTGAAGGACAGAAATGACTTTAGATTCCCCCAGGAGGCGTTTGGTGGCAACCAGTTCCAGAAGGCTCAAGCCATCGCTGTCATCCATGAGATGATCCAGCAGACCTTCCAGCTCTTCAGCACAGAGGGCTCGGCTGCCGCTTGGGATGAGACCCTCCTGGACAAGTTCTGCACTGCACTTTATCAGCAGCTCACTGACCTGCAAGCCTGTCTGATGCAGGAGGTGGGGCTGGAAGGGACTCCCCTGCTGAAGGAGGACTCCATCCTGGCTGTGAGGAAATACTTCCACAGAATCACTGTCTATCTGCAAGAGAAGAAGTACAGCCCTTGTGCCTGGGAGATTGTCAGAGCAGAAGTCATGAGATCCTTCTCTTCATCAACAAACTTGCAAGAAAGACTCAGGAGGAAGGAATGACACACACCTGGTTCAACACGGAAATGATTCTCACTGCCTAACAAGACCACACTTCCACCTGTGCTGCCATGTCAAAGACTCTCATTTCTGCTCTCCTCATGCCCTGAATTGAATTAATTTGTCAAGTGTTTTCAGGAATATTAAGCAACATGATGTTCTACTCTACAGGTACTAGTCCCTCACAGATGCCCATGCTGATATATTTATTTATGTACTTAAATATTTATCTATTTTACTATTTATTTATTTGACTATTTATAAGATTTATTTTTATTTTTATAATATTTTGTGTACCTTAAATTGTGTAATATAATAAAATATGTTCTTTATAATTAGTTTATTTTGTCTTATTTATTAAATTTTTATTATAGCAAACTTCTTGTATTTGTTTATTCTTTAAAAAGAAACACCAAGCCTGATTGCGCAACTTGATTAAAGAAATGGATGTCACAATTCATGGCAGGCGGACTCTCAACCACTGCGCCACCAGGGAAGCCCTGTTTATTCTTTAAAAAGAAACACCAAGCCTGATTGTGCAACTTGATTAAAGAAATGGATGTCACAATTCATTTACCCATCACATTATATTCAAATTAAAAGTAACAACTGACTTTCTGTAAGCCAGGTTGGATGTTGCCCTCAGGATATAAAGGTGAACACAACAAATACAGCTCCTGCCCTCTTGTTTCTTTGATTTTTGAAGGGAAAGAAATCTAAAAGTAATAATCATACTTAATGCATTAATGAGAAGAAGGAAAAACAAATGAATTCTCTCACCAGAAGCAAGAGTGGAGAATGTCAGGAAATAAAAATAAAAGCAGTAGATATCCTCTCTAGTTGACCGGAAGACATTTAAGTGCAAATGTCATTTGTAAGTTGGATATGTGAGTTTATAATTTAAAAGGAATGCTGTAGCTGGAGGTACCTTATCTGGCAAATGAAAGCTGGAAATGGAGGTAGTTGTGTGGGGAGATAGTGAAGAGTGAGAAAAAGACTTAAAATTGATTCTGAGGATCTTTCACCTTTAAAGTGAGGGGAGAGAAGAGCCACAAAGGAAACAGAGGTGGAATGGCCATACATTACAAGGACAATAACAGAGAACAGTGATAAGAGTGTATTTAAGAATATAAGGTGCTTAGAAGAAATCAGTGGATTCATGGAAGATGTGGATTCAAACTACATACCACATCAGGAATATAGATGGCATTGGCAACCTTAATGAGATTTGGCTTGGTGGAGTGAATAAGCGGAAACCACATGGAGTAGGTAGAAGCGTAAATCAGAGAAGTTAGTGACTCTGAGGTAGAGAAGGAAATAGTATAGGATCTGGTAAGTAACGTCGGTTAGTTTTTCTGTGCATAGTTTTCCTTTTTACGTAGTATATCTTTTTTCTAAATGATTTTATGTAATCGATGTACTGGCAAATCATATTAATGTGTTTAATATTGTATTTATTTTAAATCATGACTTAATTACTTACAATGATAATTTATCTAAGTTAATACTACTTTGTATATCAGTAAGCTGCTCATCATTTTAAAAAATTCATTAGGCAGGAATAGATAACTAATTCAATCCCTCATCAAAAAATCTAATTACTACTGATAATGTAATGTTTCCTGGAATTATTGGCTTTATTAGTTACATTACTTAACTTTCATCATTGTGACACTGGTTACTACAGCAACTTTACACACATTTCATTTTATATTAGAGCTAGATATGAAAAGAATTCTTTTATATTACTACTTGGTAATTTTTCCTAATTTTATGAATATCACTATCTTCTGTGGATTCCAAAATAACAAAGATTATACTGAACATAAAGACTGACAGACTTCCTTCAAAAAAGGAAAGTGGGAAACTGGATCAGGCAACCTTTTTCTCAATACTTAAGGTAAAGGAAAAAAAATAGTCAAAACCGTCTGAAAATATAACATGAACCATGGAAGTCCATAGAGCAAGAGAGTGTTGTGTATAATTCAGGAGTAAAAACAGATTTAACAATGATAACAGGAATCCAGAATACAAAGCTCAAAAAATCACCCGTAACTCACAATAAAAAAGTTTTCATTGAAATTCCATTCTGCTTGTACACGTGTTATGTCGTGAAACTCACTTAATCTAAGCCTCAGTTTTTCCATAAATAAAATGGGTTCAAAATATTTATAGATTTTTTATGAATATTAAATGAACTCATGCTTTTTAAAGCATTTAGCATCATATATTAGAGTAAGGAATTAAAATATACTAGGTTTTTTCCTGTTTTCCTTCAGACAGTTGTATATGAGAATATTATATGTCTCTTTCTACAAAATTCTCAGGAACTGTGACCTACTTTTCAGTAACTGACCTCCAAAGGAGGCAGCCTAAAAAAACAGAATTCTGTCATGAATTTTAGAGAAGGTTGAAAAATTGTCATTTCGTCCCTCATTTCAAAGAAGTGTCTTGTTTACATTCAGAGATGAAATGGTGGCTTGTATTGATATCTGAGAGACAGGAATAAATATTTAGATAAATGGCAGAAGAACATGCTATCTATTTAATGGTTCTGGCACCTGGCACATTCCCTCCCTCTCAGCATTCCAGGATACATTCCCATATCACAATATTTCCTTCCCCTCCAAGGTAGAAATTCCCACACCATCCTTCTTATTCACTTAAACTCTTCACCATGCACACAACTCCCTTCTGCTATTTTTTCAGCTTAATCGTTTCCTAAAAAGCAGAACAACACAAGTAGAAAGCAAAAGTTAAATAAAACCTCTAGGTTTTGTAGAAACATCTGCAAGAGAGGCTTTCCTTAATTTCAGCTGAGTATGATGTAATAGTAGCTGTAGCTAAAAGGAAACAAAGCAGGTTCCAGCTTATGGGTGGGAAGATGAAACTCCTCTCAGGGAAGACAGCCCTCAGGTGGCTAAGTGCAACAAGAGCAGCGACCAAGACTGGAGGACAGGCCTCTGATCTATGTGGAAATCCTACCACTTCCTGGGGATGTCCCTTCATGCTACAAAAAGGCTTCTTCTTGGCACTAATTAATTCTAATGCTGTCATAAACTTGTTTCTTTACTCTCTGTTACAAAGAAAAAGAGTCTCCAGAGTCCCTGGCTTCAGGCAGGGCATGGACTCTTTGGGATCAGGCAAAGGGACAAAGATGTGTTTCCTGCCTACAGCCCACTATGCAGACCAGAGCCTCCCTTTGAATTACTCCTTCCACGTACAACAAAACAGGCAGAGCTGCCAACCTGGACATGGAATTCAATGATAACCAGGAAAACCTCAGGTTTATAATGCATTAAACAATCGTCAAAAATAAAATTTTAGTTTCAAGATTTATTCCAAATATGAGACTTCAACTATTATTAAATAGAAAACTATTCTCATTGCCACTTTGAATAACAATCTTGACATCTATTGTACTCAGTAGTAAAAATTCTGCCTAGGTAGCAAAAGAGAGAAACTAAGAAGCGTGAATGAATAGTATCTGAGAGCTTAGTGACATTTTTTAAAATTCAAATGTATCAATTTTGGTATAAGTTGAGAGGAATTTCTGTAATCAATATCTTCATTGAGGTATTTCACTGGGGAGTATGTGTAAATTGCTAAGGTAGCAGGGAGGGCCTGCAACTGTGTGTGTGTCTCCAATCTCTTCCTGAGGTTACTCACTCAACATTTGGATTTGCTGTTCTCCAACTTGGCGTTGGCCAGGGCCGTAGTAAAATTTCAACAGACTTTTGTCCTTTGCTATCTTGTTCTCCCCTCTGGAGGAGGGGCAGATGGAAACATTCAGCAGATGGAGAAGGCTTGGAAACATTTGGCTTCCCAGCCTGTATTGGTCAGGGTTTTCCAGAAACAGAACCAGCGGGAACCAGAGAAAGAGAGAGATTGATATTTTAAGGAATTTGCTTAGGTGATTGTAGAGGCTTGGCGAGTCCAAAATCTTCAGGGTAGGCTGCAAGCTGGAAACCCAGGGAAGAGTTACTGTTCAAGTCCAAAGGCAGTATCTGGCAGAATCCCTTCTTATTCCTGGGAGGGTCAGTCTTTTTCTATTAAGGCCTTCAACTGATTGGATGAGGCCCACCTGTAATATGGAAGGTAATATGCTTTACTTAAAGTCTACTGACTTAAATGTCAAATTCCTATAATCTCATGTAAAACCTACCTTCACAGAAACATCTAGAATAGTGTTTGACCAAGTATCTGGGTACCATGGTCTAGCCAAGCTGACATATAAAATGAGCTATTCCATTGTTCCTCCCTAATTCATGTCTTAACACTTTTCAAATATTATTCCTCTTCCATTCTTTGATGGCTGCTTATGTATTTTGTACATTTTACTTAACTTTCCTTATTTTGTTGGTTTCTGGGTGAGGAAATTCTGAGATCAGGCTTCATTCAGGCATCTTTCCAGGCAAGTCTCTGTAGCCATGTCCTGTTTCATCTGAAGTTAAAATTTTGTATATATTAAAAAATAACCAACTTTTTTTAATAGGTTAGCTATTTCTCATGAGCTTACAAGGTTACCGTGGGCCTCCTCTCTCCTTTTTAAATCTAATCTTACTGTCAATTCTCCATTCCATCAAGATTTTACTATCACATATGGTATGAGATGAGATTTTATTTTGATTTCTTCCTAGATTGCTAACTAATCATCCTAGAACCATTTATTGAAATGTTTTTCCATCATGTTAACATCAGATATATCTTTTATCTTAAATCTAATTAATCTGATAATTCAATTTCAGAATTGAAATTTAATAATCTGTTTACCTAATTTCTCCCTTTATCACAGTTTTTAGTATTACTACTATAATCTCATTTCATTTTCTAGAAAAGATAGGTATGCTAAGAATTCTTCTATTCTTTAACATTATTTGCATTCTTCCTGATTAAATTTATATTTCGTCCTCAATGTGGAGCATCAGTTTTATGAAAATCACAGGCTCCTGGGGATGCACAGATAACCAAATTGCAATGAGTATAATAGCCTGGGACAATTCCTTCATAAGATGGAAGACTGAGACTGGATCAAGGAAGTTCTCTTCCACAATATCTAAGGTAAAGAATAGGTGGAAACCAGCAAAAAAGAAATAAAATAGTATGCACCAATAAAAAGAAAACAAGGGAGCAAGACGTTTATTTAATTTTGGGATCAAAGCATATTTTAAAACTGAATAGGATTCTAAAACATGAAACTTTTTCAATTGCCTATAATATGCAATATAGGGTTCTGTATTGACTCTTGACTCTGCCAGCAATTATGTGTGATCCTAGAAAATTCACCTAACTTCTCTGAGCCTCAGTTTTCTCAAAGGTACAATAAGGTGAAAATATTCTAAGAATTATTGTACTAAACTAACACATTTTAAAACAGTAGGCTATTTTCCACAGAGTTAGGGCTTAAATATGGTAACTATTTTCTTATTTTTTCATATAGATATCTATCAGAATAGTGAAGTCTCCCACCTCTTTCTCAACACCTGCAAAAACATGACAGTCTGAGAAATGGAATTCTGTGAAGTGTTCTGGAGAAGACTGAAATATAGCCACTCTTCACATCAAAGGTAACTGATGTGTATTTTCAGTTTCAAAATGGCAGCCTGCATAAACATCTGGAAGAGAAGTTAGTTTTCTAAACTGAAGTGAAATATGTATAGTATTAATTTGCAGATTTTGATATCTGGCTCCTTTTGCCCTCCCCTCCTTGCTTTTCTGAATCACATTCTTTTATTTTCATACATACCACAGTTACTTACAGGCATAGCTCAGAGTAGTGTAGGTTCAGTTCCAGACCACCACAATAAATCTAGACCTCAATTAGCAAAACTAGAATTTAGCATCCACTGAAACATATATTTTTCTCTCTAAAATTACCCTCATCTCCACTAAACACAGCTAAATCAAGACTAATTTGTCTGCAAAACAAGTCTGGTCAATTGATCATACAGGCTCCTCCAAACTGGCTGAGGCAGAACTCCTCAGAAGGAGTCTCAGACTGAATTCTCAACAGGCTTCTCAAGGCCAGGAAAGTCATTCCCAAGGCTTGCCATCAGGCTCTGCCTCAGTGGATTTCTCAGTCCCCCAAATATTGAGATTCTTGCACATGCCAGGAGACAGTCTTTCCCATTCACCTAATAAGTCTGCTCAGAACCCAAGAGTCTCCAATATCTGGAGGGACCAGGCAGAGAGAAAAGAAAAGTGTTTTAATTCTACCCACAGGTGTAGTTTACCAAAATTGCTGTAAATCATAACCAACTTGAGGGGAAGGGCTTCCCTCTATCTGGAAAACACAGATAAATACCAGTAACTTTCCAGACAAAACCCATAAAAATTATAACCATATTCACCAGTTCACTCAGTAACCAATCTTTCTGTTTTCCTTTTATAAAGCCATCAGGTTTTCAATTAGGATACCTTAATTTCTTACCCTGTTCAACGGTATAATCTGACATTTATCAGAGACCTGTTATTGTCAAAAGGTCCTTCCTATGAATCTTGAAGATGAAGCACTTTTGCAAACGTATCAGAGTACAACAAACACTGTCTATAAATGACAGAAGACTTAAAAAGCCATGGTTAAGCACCTGATTACAATGTAATCCATAAAGAAACTTGGTTACAATAACTAGAATTATAACCGATTATAATCTTAACCCTTAAAAACCTTCATCTCTGGCAAAAACCAAGAAGCAAGTAATTGTGCATTTCCTGATTGGAAACTTACACTTTAGTCTTTCTCTCCTAAGAAGGCAAGGGTAGATAATCTTAGGCCTGCCCAGCAATTAATGTTTCAATATTTTATCCTATTTGAAATGACCCAGATAGTCAATGAATTCTCTTCATTTAACTTCGTTTAGTTTCAAGTTACCAAAATCTGGAGAGACTATTTTATATAGACATTCCCCAAACATAGTTTGTTTCTACAGAGTTTACCTAAAAGCTCTTCTTTCTCCTTTACTCTTAAGAGATCACATAAGATTAAGTTCCAGAGAGCCCAGGTAGATCATTTACATCTCAAAGGCATAAGAGAAATATGAATTCCTTCTAGAAAGCTGGCTTAACCAATTACAAAAGGCTCACTTTGATACAACAGCGGAGCCATTAGAGACCATTGTTCTCCATATCTCTTGGCAGCCCCCATTAACCAAGGACAGCCACCACAAACTAGTAGACAGCCACCACACGATTACCCCTGCAACTTTCCAGCCCTGCATGCTAGTGGACAGCCTCTGCAACTTTCCATTACCCTTCCTGTATTTTCCAACATCTCTGTGCTCATGGCAGTTTCCTCGGGCTCCTGGCTGCTCCGCCAATTGTTGGGCTGCACCTCACAGGCCTGCAAGTCCTGTGCTTGCCCAGCTTCAAGATTGAAGAGCCCAGAGTCAGCAACAGAGACATCAATGGTTTAATGGACGGGGGAACTTACAGGTCTGAAGCAAGGTCCTGGAGTGACACCTCACCGTGTGCGGTGCGCAGTGGGCCAGACTTGGTAGCAGTCTTCGATCCTGGGGGGCGAAGGTGTTGCAGGAAGGGGGACCCCTTCCAGGGCCTGAGAGTGGGCTCTTGTCTAACACTTGTAAGTGAATTGTCCAAGGAGACACATGTGCTGACAAAGCAAGAGACTTTATTGGGGAGGGGTGCTCGGAAGGAGAGCAGCATGGTAAGGGAACCCAGGAGAACTGCCACGTAGCTCACAGTCTCAGGTTTTATGGTAATGGGGTTAGTTTCCGGGTTGTCTCTGAGCAATCATTCTGACTCAGAGTCCTTCCTGGTGGCGTGCCCATCATTCAGCCAAGATGGATTCCAGTAAGAAGGATTCTGGGAGGTCGGTAGGACATATGGACTGGCGTTTCCTCTCTCTTTTTGACCTTTCCGGAAATCTTCTGGTTGGTGGTAGCTTGTTAGTTCCACGTTCCTTACCAGGACCTGCTGTTGTAAGATAACTCATGCAAGTGGCTACTATCTTGCCTGGCCAGGGTGGGCAGTTTTGGTCAGTGGTTCCCCTAACAAAGGGGAGATTGCCAGTTCTAGGGGAATTGACATCAGGTGGGCTCATTAGTTACCAGGGAAACCAGTAGAGGGGCACGCCCCTCACCGCCCCTTTGATAAGATAACTAACTAGCTGGGGCCTGGTGCAAGTACATAAGAAGGTCAGTCATGTGCATAGGGTGTAGGTGAAGAAGCAGGCACTGGTGGGGCAGGGGATGTACAGAGAGCAAGAGAGCAGCCATCTTGAGTGGCCTGACCACACATACATACATACATTAATTTTAAAAATACTTTATTGCTATAAACTACTAATGGTCATCTGGGCCTTCAGCAAGTCAGAATTTTTTTGCCGGTGAAGGTTTGAACAATCCTGAAAATTAAGGTGATGTGACACAGAGACATGGAGTATGCAAAAGCTGTTAGAAAATGGCACCAATAGACTTGCTTGACGTAGGGTTGTCATAAACCGTCAATTAGTAAAAAGTGCAATTATCTGTGAAGTGCGATAAAGCAAAGTATGCCTGTACTTCCTCTCCAATGTAGAAATTCGCAGTATGCTCCCCTCATTCACTCCTCCTTCACCTGCACCAGCCATTCATACAGCTGTTTCCTGTTCCTTTGTGGTTCTGGCCACCAATTTCCCCTTAAGAGTACAAAGCCACAAATTAAAAGCAAAAGTTGAGTGAAAGTTCTGGACTTTTCAGAAACTCCTATATAAGAGTTTATTGTTTTTCTTCTGATGAATATTTTTGGGAGTGAGGGCATGTCCTTGTTACAATATTGTAACAGTAGCTGTAGCAAAAATGAACTGGAAAGCAGGATCCATTTTACTCTGGAGGCTGTTAAAACACTTATGGAGGAAGAGTGCCACTTACTGGCCAAGATGGACTAGGACATTGACCAAGTCTGCAGAGCAGGATTCTTTCTGTTCTAGGCAGAAGTCTGTCTTCTTCCACTAGCATTTTCTTTGGAGCTAAAAGAGGATCTTTCCTGGAAAGAACTGACACCAATAACTTGGCTAAGCCTGCTTCCTTAGCTTTGCATCTTAGAGAGGGAAAATACTCCCAGCTTCAGGCAGGACATGTCTTTGGGCTAAGACAGCTGTGTGGAGAGAAGGGTCAGAATGTGTTCCTTGCCTCCAGGCTGCTCAGCTGGCCAAGCCTCCTGAATCATTATTCGCTTTACATACTGTAGGACTCTTGGAGGCTTAGAGCCTGCCATTCTGGGTGTGGAAATGCAAGGGGACTCAGAGGAAATAGCTCCTGTTTGAAGGTGCATTAACTCTTTCTTAAGAGTATGGTGTCAGTTTTTCAAATCCATTCCCAGTATGAGATCATGTTGCTTGACTTTACAGTTGGGAGAAAATTCTCGATATCCCTATGAATAATGACTGCACTTGCATCCCCTCCACATTGACTCAGTAGTAAGAGTGAACACAGACATACATAAAGGAATTTCAGAGAATACAATTGTTGCCAACTGACAGCCTGGGGTATGTCTATTTGGGTAGAATTGAGAACTATTAAGGTAATCCAATATTGTAATTGGCAAAGTTAACCAGGAAGTGTGCATGCATGCATGCATGCGTGTGTGTGTGTGTGTGTGTGTGTGTGTGTGTGAATTGCTCAGGTAGCAGGGAAGGGCTTCAATTTAGCCTAGATCTCTCAAATCTCTGCTTTAGGTTACAGACTTCATAACCAATTGACCAAGGAGAGAGCTCTCTAATTTACATGTTAAATAATTTTTGTCCTTTGTCTTTCTATCTTCCTTCACCACTTTGGGAGCCCATTTCAGGGCAGGACAACATGGACATTTTTTGGACTCACTTGGCTCTGTCTTTGTGGCTGCTTAACATCTTTCAAATACGATGATTCCTTCTATTCTTTGGTTGATGCTTTTTTTAGGTTTAACTTACACTTTGTCATTTTGTCAGCAGAAACGTCACTTCTCTTTTTTCACTTTCATGACATTCAGAATTACCTTTGTTTTATTTTTGTCCACAAACAGCTCTCAAGTTTTGCTTTCTAGGAAAGTTGAAATGAGAAACAAAAAATCTCAAGTCTTGAAAATCATAGAAAATAAGGTGAAACCCCTTTGCCATTCTTTTACTTCCCATTTTATTAACCTCAGGATGAAATGGAAAGTAACTATGGCCAGTAAATCACTATGTAAAAAATAAGTTCCTAAATTTTTTTGGTTGTTATTTAAATTTAAAACAAAACATCGTGAATAAGTAAAAGAAACCAGGCTGTTTCTCTCTGACATAATCTGGGCCTCACTGCTCTGCGTTCTGAGCACGAGGCAGAGATGGACAAACAAATAAGCCCAGTAGAAATACGTAGACTGAATGAACAACTGAAGGTCACTAGTTTCTGTGACATAAACTTCTAATGAGAGACAGCATCATCACTGAATTCCCTATAGCCAACTCAGAAATTCTGAGTGTAGCAAAGTTCAACAGTTTAAAAGAGTTGAACAACAAAAGCTGTACTGGCAAAATAAAAATTGTCTACTAAAGGTCAAACAATTGCAATTGAATAATTCCTCCACCTACTTAGACAAAACAAACTTTTGCTTTTAGCCTCTGCGGGCTGGTCATACTTTTGATACCTGGGGACACAGGTAAGGGGAGGAGGAGGTCCCCACTGAGAACGAGGGTCCTTAACACGACCACTCCAGGAACAAGGGTGCGGGTCCTGGAAGATGAATTATTTTGCAAACAAAGAAACAAGCCCCTCCACAGTAGAATTCTGAACTCCTCGGGATGTGGTGAGCCTGCCCTCAGGGAGTGAGCCCCAGAGAGTTTGGGTTGAGGATACTCTGTCATTCCAGGAAAGTGCTATTAGATGTGATAACTATCTTGTGAGTGAGGCGGTGCTGGAAAATACAATTAATTATCTTGGAATTAAAATCTGCATACCTACATTCACCAGAAAAGAACCAGGATTCCTGCTGAGGGTATTGGCCCAGCCTGTGGAGCACTATAGGTCTCCTGTAAGAAAATGGTGGAAAGAAAGGGCGATGTCTAGTATATTAGTCCTGACCTTGTGGCCCCAGTGAAGGATACCCTCCGGAACTTGAATGAATGCATTCTAGGAAGAAAACAAACACCTGAGAAGGTCATTCACTAGTAATCATAAGCCTCTGCTCTGAATAAAACAGAAAACAAAACCAGTCTTTGGTTCTAAACAGCTTATTTACCATGCATGGTCTGGTAATTACTTAACAAAATACAGAAACCTATAGGGGTGAGGGACCCCAACTTCCTATGTATAAAGTAAGGATGGTAAAAATGTAGTCCAGAGTCAAGGACAAATTTTGTTCCTAACACAGAGAAGAGCAACATTTATACATACTGAAATGTGTACAGGGACTTCCCTGGTGACACAGTGGTTAAGAACCCGCCTGCCAATGCAGGGGACACGGGTTCGAGCCCTGGTCCGGGAAGATCCCACATGCTGTGGAGCAACTAAGCCCACGAGCCACAACTACTCGGCCAGCATGCCACAACTACTGAAGCCCACATGCCAAGAGCCCGTGCTCTGCAACAAGAGAAGATACTGCAGTGAGAAGCCCATGTACTACAATGAAAAGTAGCCCCCTCTCGCTGCAACTAGAGAAAGCCCACGCACAGCAACGAAGACCCAACGCAGCCAAAAATAAATAAATTGTACAAAGAAAAAAATAATAAAATAAAATGTGTACATAAGTATGTACATGAATCTTTACATACCTACATATACTTCAGCCTTTAATTAGTTTCTCATTTAATTGATAACCTTTTGGATTGACACATCCAAAGTTTATTGGGAAACTTAAACTTCTATTGTAAATTCAGAGTTTAGATTGATTACATCGTCTTAGGTCAAAAGAAAATATCTAAATGAAAACACAAATTGGAAGTGAAAGTAGAGAGAAATTTTCAGAAAATGGAAACTGTCTTCCCTATTTAAAAGCCATACTTACAAAGAATGTCATCAGAGAACCTACCCTCAAGGCTCCCCCAGACACCCGTCTCAGCCAGGCCAGCAGCAGCCTCATTTGCCCCATGGCCTTCGTGCTCCCTCTACTGACCGCCCTGGTGGCGTTCAGCTATGGCCCTGGTGGATCTCTGGGCTGTGACCTGTCTCAGAACCACATGCAGATTAGCAAGAAGAACTTCATGCTTCTGGGCCAGATGCGGAGAATCTCCCCTCGCTTCTGTCTGAAGGACAGAAAAGACTTTGGTTTCCCCCAGGACATGGTGGCTGGCAGCCAGCTCCTGAAGGCCCAGGCCACCTCTGTCCTCCACGAGATGCTCCAGCAGACCTTCCGCCTCTTCCACACAGAGCGCTCCTCTGCCGCCTGGGACACCTCCCTCCTGGACAAACTCTGCACTGGACTCCATCAGCAGCTGGAGGACCTGGACGCCTGCTTGGTGCAGGCGATGGGAGATGAAGAAACTGCCCTGGGAGTGACAGGCCCTACACTGGCCGTGAAGAGGTACTTCCAGGGACTCCACCTCTACCTGAAAGAGAAGAAATACAGTGACTGTGCCTGGGAAATTGTCAGAGTGGAAATCATGAGATCCCTGTCTTCATCAACCAACTTGCAAGAAAGGTTAAGAATTATGAATGCAGACCTGGGATCACCTTGAAATGATTCTCATTGACTAAGATGCCACATCACCCTTGCACATTCATCTTTGGTCATTTCAAAAGACTTGTTTCTGCTTTAGCCACAAAATTTATTGCATTAATTCAGCCATTACTTGTCAGTAGTAATAAGCAAGTAATAAGCAAGTATATATAAAAGTATTCAGCTACAGGGTCATCAGTCTCTAAGTGATGACTGCCCTGATGTTATTTATTTATTTATTGTTTATTTATCTATTCCTTCTTGCATCTCTCATATTTATAATATTTAAAAATTATTTATAAAATTACATTTCATCTGTACATTGTAATAAAATTTTTAAAACATGTTTTTCATTTCATGTTATTAAGTTTGTACTTTATTTATTAAATTCTTAACAAAGAAAATTTGAGTTTGTTTACTCTAAATTCAAACACTCATTTGGTAAATGATATTGAAGAATGGATGGTAACATTTACTCTTCATTCCATTCAGATTATACATATAAATTGAGTACCTAAATGACAGAGTGTAATTGCTATCAAGAAATACAAGCGAATAAAGCACATGCAGTTTTTACTGTGTTGAAACTCTCAGTCTTACAGGGAAGAGGACATAAAACAGTATTATTGTTCATTTTATTTCAAGTATATTAAACACTGCAAAGAGAAGTAAAGGAAAATAATTTTCTCACACTGGAAGTTTTAGGTACAAATGATGCTGGAAAGGAAAAATAATATTATACAGTATATCCTTTCTAAGCTGCCTGGAAGACATATAAGTGCAGAGTCTTATTGACAGCTGGAAATATGGGTCTTGAGTCAAAAAAAAAATGCCAAGGGGGAGGTATTAATTTGAAGTTATTGTGTATCTGGTAATAAGGGTATGGGGATGGATGTGGTCACTTATAAATATAATGGACAACGAGAAGAGGACCTAAACCTAATCCTGCAGACCCTCAGCATTTAAGGTTGAACAGAGGAGAGTCTACAACAGGCACTAAGGCAGAGTGGCAGTGCAGTTAGAAGGACACAAGGATGAACCGGGGAGAGAAAACTGAAGGGAAGAAGTGTGTTTAAAAGAAGGAGGGGTGCTTGTAGGGCAGGTGAGGACTGAACTATCCCAGCAGACCTGTAAACAAAGGCTACTGTGACCTTAGCAGGATCTGGTTTAGTAGAATTAATGAGACAGAAACTCGATGGGAGTAGGTTGAAAAGCAAACACAAGAAAGAGAATTAGGGGCACTGTGTATAGACAATTGCCTTCACAATTTTGTTTGTGAAGTGGAGAAGTAAAATAAGACAGTACGTGGAGGAGACTGTGGCTTAACATGCCCATGCACATTTTTCTTCATGTCTTTCAAGAATCATTTTCAAAGAATGGGTGAATTGCCACAAAACAGAAGAACATTTTTAATATCTAACTTATTTGATTTAAACAATTGCTTAGATATTTAATACATTGCTTATTTGGCTAAAAATTAATTTAGCATTGTTCTAATTCATATCACTTTGTAGTGAATTTCAATGGTAACTCATTTGCTTGCTAATTTAATTTCTTTTTTCAATCAAATTTTACAATCAAGCTTCATTTTCTTTTATCTGCCACTTCCTTTAATTTTATATTGGTAATTTACATTATTTATCATTTTATATCTCTAATCATTGACACATACATTTTCTATAAATTATAGCCATATTCTTTTGATGGACACTTGTTTTTAATTTTTCCTGTGTACAAAGACCTGGACAGTTCCTTGTACATTTCTCCAAGGGCTGTTTAGGACATAGAACCAAGGCTCTCCCTAGTCACATTCATTCCTCTTTTGAGTTTACATGTATTCAGTGCCCTTTCTTGTCCACCTGATTTTACATTAAATTCAGTATTTCATTGGCAGTTTTTTTCCTTTTTTGATCTATGATATGAGAATCTAAATTGCTTTCTGTTAGAGTGCAAGGCAATTTTTCTAGAACATTTTATTGAAATATTATTTCTTTCCTTATTAACAATAGGTACATCTTTAGCATAAATCTAATTAATTCTGATAATACAACTATTTTTGAGATTTTCTTTGTTTTATTAATATGATTACTGAACTTTACTCATTGCTACACTTGTTTTACTACAGCTACTTTAAAACTTATTTAATACTTCTGGTTGAGGTAGCAAACCAAGGTCAAGAATTCCTTTTGGCTTTTAAATATTATTGCTTGCAGTAGTTCCTGACTAGTTTTAGAATTGTTCTAAGGTTAAGAGCATTGGCTTAATGAGAATCACAAACATTTGTGGATCCCCAAATGGCTAATTATAACAAAGAAGAGACATCCAATAAAAATGAATGAAAGAAATGGTATCAGAGAATCTTTCTCCCAAAACTTAAGGCTAAGAACAATTACTAAGTAATATATGGGAAAAGTTATAACATTAGCCAGGAAAAAAAGAACAGAGAGCAAGAGAGAGTTGAAGGATTGAATAAATTCAAATTTAAGAAATGATGACAGAAATCCATAGTATGAAACTTAAGGAGTCATACATACCTCACAATATAGGATGTAGTGTTGACCCACCCATTTGGCCAGTTGGTATACATATATACGTATAATTTTACTTTTCATTCATTTTGTTACATTGTTATATTTAATGTGAAAAACTTGTCCTAGCTAGTTCCGTACTATCACCTTGCCCTGAAAATCTCTTGCAGTTATATCCTGTTTAATATTCAGAAGTTATTAACTTGTACGTTCCAAATTACTGGAGAAACAAGAAGCTGGGTTGGCAAAGCAGAGCTAGGGATGACTGAGCTGCTGCCAGCACTGCGCTGCCAGCCAACCGTGCACAGGTCCTGCCCAGGCTCTGGACTTTAGCAGCTCAAGACACATGTGGTCAACTGGGGAAAGGATGAGGGAAGACAGGGTTGCAGCTATGGTGGCCATGAGCTTCTGCAGGGGATCACAGTGCATTGTCAGTGAGAGGTAGCTGAGATTTGCTGGCTGCTGGAGTTAGAGTAGGAACATGGCCACGACTCAACCCTCTCCATCTGCCAAGCCCTTCTCTGCAGAGGTCAAGGTGCTCCTGATATCCAGGAATGCACAGAAATGCAGTAAATAGAGGTAGGTGCAAGCACCAACACTGCCCACATGTCACAAGCTGGTCAAGAACCCAGGAGCTCATTGCATCAATGTTTAGGTGCGTTTAAGTTCTGATTCCACTAGAAGAATAATGCACCAGTCATGTAATGCTCAATTGCTCAATAAACAAAGCATCAAGAACTATGAAATACTTGTAGGAGCCAGCAGCCCCTCAAGAATTTGAACTGCCACTCCCCGCCCCACAACCAGCTGCCCTGGGACCAGGCCCCACCTACCAGCGGGCCAGCAGCCACCACACAAGGCAGGGCCTGGCAGCCAACTGGGCCAGGGGCCAGCCACTTACCAGTGTGTCCACAGTAGTCAGCTCCACCAAAACAGAAGGGCCCACACAGCCCACACAGGGGGCACCCCTAGAGCATACAGCCTGGTGATCAGAGGAGAGTGTGCTGCTGGGCCCCCTAGGACATCTCCTGCATCAGATCACTTCTCTAATATCCAAAACTATAGCTGATCTACCTATGTAGAAATAAACACAGAGAATTAGGTAAAATGAGGAGACAGAGGAATATATTCCAAACAAAAGAACGAGCCAAAACCTCAGAAAAAGAACTGAAGCGGAGATAAGGAATCTACCCAATAAAAGAGTTCAAAGTAATGATCATAAAGATGCTCAGCAAACTCAGGAGAAGGACACATCAACACAGTGAGAATTTTAACAAAGGCTTAGAAAATATAAAGAAGAACCAAACAGAGCTGAAGTATACAATAACTGAAATAAAAAATACATTAGAAAGAATCAACAGTAGATTAGATGATACAGAGGAATGGATCTGTGAACTGGAACCCAGAGCAGTGGAAATCACCCAAGCTAAACAGAAAAAAGAATTAAAAAAAATGAGGATAGGGCTTCCCTGGTGGCACAGTGGTTGAGAGTCCGCCTGCCGATGCAGGGGACACGGGTTCGTGCCCCGGTCCGGGAAGATCCCACATGCTGCTGGGCATGCGCGTCCGGAGCCTGTGCCCCAAAATGGGAGAGGCCACAACAGTGAGAGGTCCCGTACCCCAAAAAAAAAAAAAAAAAAAGAGGATAGTTTAAGAGGCCACACTTACATGATCAACTAATCTATGACAAAAAAAACGCAAGAATATTACAATGGGGAAAACACAGTCTCTTCAATAAATGGTTGGGAGAACTACACAGCTATATGTAAAAGAATGAAACAACTATTTCCTCACACTATATACAAAAATAAACTTAAAATGGATTATAGACTTAAATGTAAGACCTGAAACAATAAAACTCCTAGAAGAAAACATAAGCAGTATGCTCTTTGACACAGCAATATTTTTTTTGGATCCGTCTCCTCAGGCAAGGGAAATAAAAGCAAAAATAAACAAATGGGACTACATCAACCTAAAAAGCTTTTGCACAGTGAAGGAAACTATCAACAAAATGAAAAGGCCATCGGCTGAATGGGAGAAAATACTTGCAAACAATATATTCAACGGGAAAAAAATGCAAAATATACAAAGGACATATACAACTCAACATCAATAAAACAAACAACCTGATTAAAAATGGGCAAAGGATATGAATAGACATTTTTCTAATGAAAATATACAGATGGCTAACAGACACATGAAAAGATCTTCAACACCATTAATCATCAGGGAAATGCAGTTGAAAAACACAATTAGACACCACCTTACCCCTGCCAGAATGGCTATTATTAAAAGGACAACACATAACAAGTGTTGGCGAGGATATTGAGAAAAGGGGACCCTTGTGCTCTGTTGATGGGATTGTAAATTGGTGCAGCCACTATGGAAAACAGTCTGGATGTTTTCCAAAACATTAAAAATATAACTGCCATATGACCCAGCAATTTCACTCCTGGGTATTTACCAGAAGGAAAGAAAAACCCTAATTTGGAAAGATATATGCACTTCAATGCTCACTGCAGCATTATTTATAATAGTCAAGATATGGAAGCAACCTAAGTGTCCATTCATATTTGAAAAAAGAAAATATGGTATACAAACACGATGGAATATTAGTCATAAAAAGAAAAACAATTCCTGCCATTTGCAACAACATGGATAGATCTAGAGCAGGGGTCCGCAACCCCCAGGCCATGGACTGGTTTATGGTTTTCTGTCTACATTTATGGTTTTCTGCCTCCAGCTGTATTTTCAGACAAGTTGCAGAATGGCTGGCTGTTGAAGGAGGCAATCAGAGCCTGGAAATCAGAGCCTGATTGGAAATTCAATAAAGGCAGAAAATAAATACTTCATATAACACAACATGTATACATCACCCAAATTCAGTTTTTAGATAACACTGCTAGTCAAACACAGAAATGTTCTCAGGATGACAAGGCTGGTTTGTAACAGGTATAAGGAAAGTGATGACCACATTAATGGTACCATAAAAAGTCTGTCACAAGGGAATGGTGCCTATTATGACTGGGACAAATGGGAATTAGGGAGAAAGAACTTATCATTATTTATCTATTTAAGATTGTCCTGGAGAAAGAATGCTCAGATTCCCGGTGGTCTTTCTCATCCTTGTGGACTTTGATATTCCCAAAATTGGTAAAGAGCTCAAGCTGTGCATTCAGAGGGCCTGGATTCTAAAATGAGGCCAGGACCTTGGGAACGTTATTAATCGCTCCATGGCTCTGTTTTCTTCTCTATAAAAATGAGAATAATGAAAGAAACTACATCAGCCTGTTTTGTTAACAGGTGTAAAGGTTTGAGATACAGCAACGATAAAGGAATAGAGCAACGCATTTTAACACATTAATTTTTAAAAAGTCTGTTTAGCAAAGCATCATAAAATTTTAAAACACATGGTATTAAAAAACCTTATAACGTATAATAGAGCATTAACATTTTTACTGATAGGAAGAGCTCAAGAAAGTTTAGGAATCCAAAAAAAATCTGGGCAAAAGAATATAAAGAGGCGATTTACAGAAGCAGAAATAACTGAGTGGGTAACATACATATGCTAAATAATCAGTCTCCTAGTGATCACAGATTTTGTAAATGAAATCTCAAATGAAAAATCTGATGAACAGCAACAACAAAAAGATTGCTTGGTGGTAGTTGGGGTAAAAGTGCACAGTTACACAGAGTTGGTAGAAGTGTAAAAATTTCAAACACTATTGATCATTAGTTTAGTAACATCTATCAAAAATTCTAAAGCATTAGACCCAGGAAATATGTTAGCAGTATGTGTCTATCTTACAGAAATACTAAGTGAATACTCAAATTTGCTCATTGTGTAGCATTATTTATATGAACGGTAATTGAAATCAACTTAATGTGTGACAGTACAGATGAATGGTTAAGTAAATCAGGATTCCTTCACAGAATACTGTGCAGCCACATTAACTTAAATAAGGTGGACCAATGCTCACCAGCATCCAAGGATGTTCGTGATAGAAATTCTGAGTGTCTTCTCGAGTGAAAAAGCAAGTTAAGGGATAAGAGTAAACACATTGGTGAAAATTGATATCTAGCTATTCCTAAAGATTAGGATTTTAGGAAATAAAGGGTAGAGATAAGATCATTTGACTTCCTTTTGTTTTCTGGAACCTATAGATCGCTTTTTGTTTACTTAAAAAAATAAGCTATATACTTAGAATTGATTTTTTAATATTGTTTCCAACATTTCTATTAGATTGAAGCAAGGGATGTCCATCTTAGCTTAGGATCCCACACGTTTGATACTGAAAAAAGAGCACTGTCTTTGTATCGCCAGGAGAAAACATGGGGGAAAATGGTTGACTGGACTCTTTAAAAGGCAGAGGTAGAGCAGACAGCATTGACCACTTAAAACTTTAGATAGCAGTCAGAGTTGTCTACCAATACAGAAAGAAGAGAATGCTAGTGATGTTTCTCATTTAATAAAAACTTCGAGATAATTTTATACAAAAGTAATGTTTTCAATCTTGGAAGTTTATTTCTTCAACATTTGAGTTTTCTTAGTATGAATGAATAAAAAGCACCTCTTGGCTTTTTTCTCCAGACTCTTCTAGGTCTTAGAGCTATGTTTCTGCTCCTCTTGGTAGTGGTTTGTTTCCTCTATAGAGCCAGAGCTTGCACCAAAAGGATCCTTTTGATTCAGTATCCTGCTCCAAATTTACCTTTAGCTGTTCCATCAGCTGAGAAATCCTTCATGGGTCTCTATTCCAATCCTTAGGTACACTCTTGGCAGAAAATAGCAGGGAGGGTCTGCTGGAACGTGCCTTATGGAAGAAAAAAACATTGAACAAGGTCTTCTGGTACAGACATAGCAAAGATCTCCTACCTGCAGAGAATATAAATCTAAATCATGTTTTGATATTTATATATATATCCATAAAACCATCACAATTAAGATAATGAAGATGCCAGTCACCCTCCAAAGGTTTCTTCATGCACCTTTGTAATCCCTTTCCCTTTCCAACCTCATCTCTCACCCTGCCAGTCAGCCCTTTCCATCCCTAAAGACAAGTTTGCATTTCCTACAATTTCATGTAAATGGAATAACACAGTATGTGCTCTTTTTCTTTTCATTCGGCTTCAACATTTTAAGATTCACCCATATTTTACCATGTTTCAATAGTTGATTGTTTTTATTGCTGAATAATCTTCCATTTTATGGATCTATGATAATTCATTGTTTCACTTGTTGATGGACATTTTTCTCCCCAGGGTTTTTAAATAGGAATAAAGCTGCTCAGAACATTCATGTATAAGTCTTTATGAGGACATGTACTTTCATTTCTCTCAGGTAAATATCTAAGAGTAGAACAGCTGTATCATATGAAAGGTATAGGTTTTACATTTCAGGAAACTGCCAAACCATTTTCCAAAGTGGTTGTACCATTTGATATTTCCACCAGCAATGGAGAATTCCAGTGATGTCACATCCTCTGTACCAGTTATGGACAATCTTTTTAATTTTAGCCACTTCCATAAATAGGAAGTGGTATTTAATTGTGCTTTTAATTTGTATCTCCCTGGTGACTAATAATGTTGAGCATCTTTTCACATCTTTGACATTTACACATGCACATTTTCCTTGGGAACCTGCCTGTAAAAGTCTATCAAATCAGTGCAAAATACTTTACAGAAAAAAATTTAAAGAACTTCCATTCTTCTGCCCCAAATTTTGCTCAAGTTGTGAGGTGACTCAGGTCATGGTCTGGACAAGAGGCACATCTTAGTGTTTCTCCAACAAAAAGCGAGTGCTTCCCATCTGTTATTTCTGGAAAACACATCTGACTGATCTCTGAGATCCAGGGGATGCTGGGCAGTTTCAAGGAGTCCACATCACGCTGCCTTCCCTGAGATTTCTCTGTAGCATCTTCAGTACAAAGGGCCCAGGATGTTTGGGATGAGACTCTCTTGGAGAAATTCCACATTGGACATCATCATCAGCAGAACAGCTGGAGATGTGTTTGGGACAAGAGAGAGATTTAGAAGAGAGCTTGCTAGAAGTGAGGATTCAAGACTGGATAAGAAGAGTTACTTTCAAGGAATGAACCTTTCCCTAAAGGGGGAAGAATACAGACCCCATGTTTAACAAACTGTCGCAGTGGGAATCATCAGGTGCTTTCTCTTCATTAACAAACTTGTAAAAGAAATTAAAGAAAAAAAGTAAGAAAACTAAGCTTTCACAAAACGGTGACAAAATGATCCTTACAAAGTTCAGGTTTTCATGCATTTTAGAAGTTCCTTTACCAACTGAAAACTGAAGCCTAGAATCAACAATGGTGACCTTAAAAGCAGAGAAATATGAATTATATTCAATGATCATAAGGCTGACAGCTTTAAATCTATCACATATTTATTTTCTACATGTTATTTATATCTTATAGAACAAAATGTTCTCATTACAATGTATAAAACTTTATTTTGTAAACATACATGCAATTTCTCAAAAGTTATGTGCTCATGTGTTCAATTTTTAAATCTAAATCAATGCACACAGAAACTGCAATGGAGTTGATGTTTTCCCATGTGAGACCTACACTGGAAACAAGAATACCTATATTTCCCAGGCTGATTTTGGGGCTGAATCTCAGTGAAGCATCTTTGTTCAGGACCAATGGACATATTAAGTTCTTGGGATGAGGGAGAATCTGCACGCACCTGACATAAGTCAAAGAATGCTAAGTCCATACTTTTATCATAACAAATTTGAGGATATGGACCAATAAAGAGCTAGACATGCTTTTATAGACAAGAACTAGGAATGGAGAATGCAAAAATAAAACAGCAGTGCTTGAGTCACAGACCTGGGGAGCTCTCATCCACGGTATATTGATTCTGTTCTGATATTGCCTCTTACCTAAACTTATGCCTTTGGTTATATCTATAAAAGAAAGATGAAAATACGTGCAGGCAAGCTGCAGTTTAGAAAGCACCATAGAAAAGCACATGTGTTTATAGCCACATCCATCCCAAGTGGAAAATGCTTAGTATAGGAGAACATCCTGCAGACATAATGGCTGGAGAGTGGGGGAATGCAGTCAGTGCCACCTGACTATTCAGATGGTCAACAAGTAACCTGGGCAGAAACAGGCATGAGTATCTGGAGAATTTGGGTTAGCTGGTCTAGAAGCCAGTCTGTATCATTCACACATGGGTGCCTGTACATGTGTGTGTGTGTCGGAGGGTAGGGGGGTGGTTCACGCATGTGCCTTTGTTCTTGTGTGTGTGTTGAAAGCTATTCGGCTACAGCAGCAAAAAGCCTAGTGTCTACAAGGAAATAGTGTATACAAAGCACTTAGAATACTAAGAGTTTTATTTCTCTTTCTTTGTATTTCTCTTTCTTCTCTGATTGCCACAGCCAGGACTTTCAAAACTATGTTGAATAAACGTGGCGAGAGTGGACATCCTTGTTTTGCTCCTGATCTTACAGGAAATGCTTTCAGCTTTTACCATTGAGTATGATGTTGGCTGTAGGTTTGTCATATATGGCCTTTATTATGTTGAGGTAGATTCCCTCTATGCCCACTTTCTGGAGAGTTCTTATCATAAATGGGTGCTGAATTTTGTCAAAAGATTTTCCTGCATCTATTGAGATGACCACATGGTTTTTATTCTTCAATTTGTTGATGTGGGGTATCACACTTATTGATTTGAGAATATTGAAGAATCCTTGCATCCCTGGGATAAATCCCACTTGATCATGGTGTATGATCCTTTTAATGTATTATTGGATTCGGACTGCTAGTATTTTGTTGAGGGGTTTTGCATCTATGTTAATCAGTGATATTGCCCTGTAATTTTCTTTTTTTTGTGGTATCTTTGTCTGGTTTTGGTATCAGGATGATGGTGGCCTCATAGAATGAGTTTGGGAGTTTTCCTTCCTCTGCAAATTTTTGGAACAGTTTCAGAAGGGTAGGTGTTAGTTCTCCTCTAAATGTTTGATAGAATTTGCCTGTGAAGCCATCAGGTCCGGTACTTCTGTTTGCGGGGAGTTTTAAAATCACAGGTTCAATTTCAGTGCTTGTGATTGGTCTGTTCATAGTTTTTATTTCCTCCTGGTTCAGTCTTGGGAGACTGTACCTTTCTAAAAATTTGTCAGTTTCTTCCAGGTTGTCCATTTTATTGGTATACAGTTGCTTGTAGTATTCTCTTATGATCCTTTGTATTTCTGTGGTGTCAGTTGTAACTTCTCCTTTTTCATTTCTAATTTTATTGATTTTAGTCCTCTCCCTTTTTTTCTTGATGAGTCTGGTTAAAGGTTTATCAATTTTGTTTATTTTTTCAAAGAACCAGCTTTTCATTTAATTGATCTGTATTATTGTTTTCTTTGTCTCTATTTCATTTATTTCTGTTCTGATCTTTATGATTTCTTTCCTTCTACTAACTTTAGGTTTTGTTTGTTCTTCTTTCTCTAGTTGCTTTAGGTGTAAGTTGAGGTTGTTATTTGAGATTCTTCTTATTTCCTGAAGTAAGCCTGTATTGCTATAAACTTCCTCCTTAGAACGCTTTTGCTGCATCCCATAGGTTTTGGATCATTGTGCTTCCATTTTCATTCATCTCTAGGTATTTATGATTTCCTCTTCAATTTCTTCAGTGATCCATTGGTTGTTTAGTAGCATATTGTTTAGCCTCCATGTGTTTGTGTATTTTATAGTTTTTTTTCTTGTAGTTAATTTCTAACCTCATAGTGTTGTGATCAGAAAAGATGCTTGATATGATTTCAATTTTCTTAAATTTACTGAGGCTCACCTTGTGGCCCAGCATGTGGAGAGTGTTCCATGTGCACTTGAGAAGAATGTGTATTCTGCTGCTTTTGGATGGAGTACTCTATAAATATCAATTAAGTCCATCTGGTCTAATGTGTCATTTAAGGCCTGTGTTTCCTTTTGATTTTCTGTCTGGATGATTTGTCCATTGATAAAAGTGGGGTGTTACAGTCCCCCACTATTATTGTGCTACTGCTGATTTCTCCCTTTATAGATGTTAGTACTTGCCTTATATATTGAGGTGTTCCTATGCTGGATGCATATATATTTACAATTGTTATATCGTCTTCTTGGATTGATCCCTTGATCATTATGTAGTGTCCTTCTTTGTCTCTTATAGCAGTCTTTATTTTAAAGTCTATTTCGTCTGAAATGAGCATTGCTACTCCACCTTTCCTTTGATTTCCATTTGCATGGAATGCCTTCTTCCACCTCCTCAATTTCAGTCTGTATGTGTCTCTAGGTCTGAGGTGGGTCTCTTGTAGACAGCATATATACAGGTTTTCTTTGTGTATCCACTCAGCCAGTCTATGTCTTTTGGTTGGAGCATTTAATCCATCTACATTTAAGGTAATTATTGATACATATGTTCCTATTACCATTTTCTAATTGTTTTGGGTTTGTTCTCATAGGTCTTTTTCTTCTCTTGTGTTTCCTGCCTTGAGAAGTTCCTTTACTATTTGTTGCAAAGCTGGTCTGGTGGTACTGAATTCTCTTAGCTTTTGCTTGTCTGTAAAGCTTTTGATTTCTCCATCAAATCTGAATGAGAGCCTTGCTGGGTAGAGTATTCTTGGTTGTAGGTTCTTCCCTTTCATCACTTTAAATGAGATGAAAGGCAAAACCTTTCTGGTTTGCAGAGTTTCTGCTGAGAAATTAACTGATAACCTTATGGGAGTTCCCTTGTATGTTATTTGTTGTTCTTCCCTTGTTGCTTTCAGTATTTTTTGTCTTTAATTTTTATCAGTTTGATTACTGTGTGTCTTGGCATGTTCTTCCTTGGGTTTATCTTGCCTGGGAATCTCTGCACTTCCTGGACTTGGTTGACTGTTTCCTTTCCCATGTTAGGGAGGAGTTCAGCTATTATCTCTTCAAATATTTTCTCAGGTCCTTTCTCTCTTCTCCTTCTGGGACTCCTACAATGTGAATGTTGTTGCATTTAATGTTGTCCTAGAGGTCTCTTAGGCTGTCTTCATTTCTTTTCATTCTTTTTTCTTTATTCTGTTCCATGGCAGTGATTTCCACCATTCTGTCTTCCAGGTCATTTACCCGTTCTTCTGCCTCAGTTATTCTGCTATTGATTCCTTCTAGTGTATTTTTCATTTCAGTTCATCTCTGTTCTTTAGTTCTTCTAGGTCTCCGTTAAACATTTCCTGCCTCTTCTCAATCACTGCCTCCATTCTTTTTCCAAAATGCTGGATTATCTTCACTATCATTATTCTGAATTCCTTTTCTGGATAGTTGCCTATCTCCACTTCATTTAGTTGTTTTTCTGGGGTTTTACCTTTTTCCTTCATCTGGGACATAATCCTTTGCCTTTTCATTTTTTCTAACTTTCTGTGATTGTTGTTTTTGTTCTGCAGGTTGCAGGATTGTAGTTCTTCTTGCTTCTGCTGTCTGCCCTCTGGTGGTTGAGACTATCCAAGAGGCTTGTGCAAGATTCCTTATGGGAGGGACCGTTGGTGGGTATAGCTGGGTCTTGCTCTGGTGGGCAGGGCTGTGCTCAGTAAAACTTTAATCCATTTGTCTGCTGATGGGTGGGGCTGTTTTCCCTCCCTGTTAGTTCTTTGGCCTGAGGTGATCCATCACTGGAGCCTACAGGCTATATGGTGGGGCTAGTGGCAGCCTCTGGGAGAGCTCATGCCAATGGGTACTTCCCAGAACTGCTGCTGCCAGTGTCCTTGTCCCTGCAATGAGCCACAGCCGCCTGCTGCCTCTGCAGGAGACCCTCCAACACCAGGTAGGTTTGATTCAGTCTCCTATGGGGTCACTGCTCCTTTCGCTTGGTCCTGGTGCACACAACACTTTGTGTGTACCCTCCAAGAGTGGAGTCTCTGTTTCCCCAAGTCCTGTGGAAGTTCTGCAGTCAAATCCCACTGACCTTCAAAGTCAGATTCTCTGGGGACTCCTAGTCCCCTTGCCAGACTCCCAAGCTGGGAATCCTGATGAGGGGCTCAGAACCTTCGCTCCAGTGGGAGAACTTCTGTGGTATAATTGTTCTCCAATTTGTGGGTCACCCACCCAGCGGGTATGGGATTTGATTTTATAGTGATTGTGCCCCTCCTACTGTCTCATTGCAGCTTCTCCTTTGTCTTTGGATGTGGGGTATCTTCCTGTTGATGGTTGTTCAGCCGTTAGCTGTGATTTTGGTGCTCTTACCAAAGGTGAGTGCACATCCTTCTACTCCGCCATCTTGAACCAATCTCCTTTGCTTGTTTTCTTTTTAAGGGGAAAATTTCATTAAAATTCTACCTTAAAGTTGTTTTCCTGGAATGTATGTAAATTGGGGATTTCAATTTGAACCAGTAGAGGGCAGAATAACATTAGTCATAGAAGGCATTTGCTTACCGTGTCAATAGTAAGCAAATTTAAGTCCAGGTATTCATATGTCTTAGTGCATTTGGTTAGTTAACATAACACCATGTTATGTTCATCCTTAATGAACACAAGACTTATTTTTTTTAACAGCACTCAGCCATTCAAATACACTTCTTAGCAAAGAGAAACCAGAGGACAAAGATATGTTATTAAAATCAGAATGGAAAAAATTCCAGAACTTCCCTTAAATTATATTGGATGCCTGATATGGTCAGATTACGTAGTATATAACAACACAGGCTGACATAGCCATTTTAAGCTTACCTCTTCCTCTTCATTTTTACATTATTTACTTATTCTAGATTTTTGTAAATATATTTAATTTTTTAATACAATGGCACTTGGAAGATTTTTGAACAATGTTTTTCTAAGTTGGTTACCATAATTGATAAGGCAACCAGTAACATGGATTTTTGATCCAACTCCTGGGAACAATTCAAAACAATCTATTCATCAGTATTTAACATGAGAAAAATAAACTTTCATCTCAAATATTTTGATGTGATATTTGTAAGAAAAAGAAATTATATGCATCATCTTTAAAAATTCCAAACTGATGAGAAATAAACAGAAACATGAGAATAATATCAAGCAGCTTTCTTTATAAATAGGAGAAATGATAAACTGGAATACAGGCATACCTCAGAGATCTTGCAGGTTCAGTTTCAGACCACTGCAATAAAGCCAATATTGCAATAAAGTGAGTCACACAAATTTTTTGCTTTCCCAGTGCATCTATGTTTATATTATACTGTAGTCTATTAAGTGTACAATAACATTTTATGTCTAAAAAAATGATGCACATACCTAAATTAAAAAATACTTTATTGCTAAAAATGCTAACCATCATCTGAGCCTTCAGTGAGTCATCATTTGTGCAATAGTAACATCAAAGATCACTGATCATGAATCACCATAACAAATATAATAATAATGAAAAAGTTTGAAATATTGTGAGAATTACCAAAATGTGACACAGAGACACAAAGTTTGAAAAATGGTGCTGATAGACTTGCTCAACGCTGGGTTGTCACAAATCTTCCATTTGTAAAAAATGCAGTATCTACAAAGCACAATAAAGAAGATACGCCTGTATTCTTCCTAAAAATTAGGTAAAAGACAACAATGCCTACCTCCCTTCTAGTATTTAATATTGTGGTGGAATAATAACTATAAATATGAAGCAAACAAAAGGAAGCAAAATTATTATAGTAAGTAGAAAATACAGCTCCTTAAGGTAAAAGTAAGACTACCTTTGAGCCCTATTAATGAACACTCCACCATAAGTCTAACCACTCTGAGTCCTCTATCACCATGGATTGGTTTTGCCAATTTCTGAACTTCTTATAAATGAAAATACACTTCAGATACTTTATTTATATCTAGCTTTTTCACTCAATGCTATGTCTGTGAAATCATCCATATTGGTTTTGTGTATCAATAATTCATTGTTTTCATTGTTATGTACTATGTTATTTGAATAGATCAAAATATATGTGTCACTTTAGTATTAATGTACTTTTGCTTTCTTTGGCATGTGTAGGGGCTACTGTGATTACGGCTTCTGTGAGCATACTTGAACATTTCTTTTGGTGGATCTAAGCAATAATTTCTATTGGATATATGCCCAGTAGTGGAGTGGCTTTGTCACAGGGTACATACATGCTTATCTTTATAGAATCTACCAAACACTTTTCAAAAGTTTTGATAATTTATACTCCCGTCAACAATTGTAATGTCAGTATTTTAAATTTTTTAATTTAATATTTTTAGTTTTAGCTGTTCTGGTGTGTGTGTTGTGGTATGAGATTCTGGCTTTAATTTACCTCCCATGAGCAGTCACGATGTTGATCACTTTTTTTCAAGTTTATCGATGGTTTGGATATCTTCTTCTGTGAAGTACAGTTTATATCTTCCTCTGTGAAGTGCAGTTTCACAAAGTGTGAAGATACTTTCTCATTTTCTTGTTGATACTGAAACACATATTTTAAAAATTTGCAAGAAAGCTACAGATGTAAATAAGCTAGAGATGCAATTAAGTTCATAATCTTCTGAGTTTTTTAAAATCTGGTTAGTCTGGCAACATCACAATGGTCTTTTGGATTGCTGCAGGATCCTTCTGAGTTTGTAGAGTTTTGTTGTAGGTTCATACTTCCTGCAGGTAAGAGATCTTGGCTAATTCTTTACCAGAAGTCCTTTTCTCAATGTCTTTCTTCCCTAACTTGCACCCCAGAAGTTCTTCCTTCGCGTTAATTTCATCCAAGAGCATCCCTTCTGATTGGAATAGATACATGTAGAGAAATTTCTTCTGGAACTTATTCAACAATTGCTGGAAGTGCTCAAGGTAAGTTTGAAGCAAGATATTGAGTTAGAGACATCCTTTTTAGTGAAAATATTTGCTCTAAAGAGAAAATAAGTTAATACCAAGAGGTGCAGAAACATAGATCCAAGATCTAGAATAGTGCTGGAGGAAACAATCAGGATACACTTTATTCATCCATAAACTACTATGAAAAACCATATAGTAAAGAAAAAAATCAGCATTCAGGAGTCAGTTACTTACTCTTATTTAAAGCTATATCAATGGTTTTATTCATTAAATGAGAAACATATTAAAATTTTCTTATTTATATATTATCAGGAAAACATTTTTATCCAAATTCTGTCTGTTCCATCTTCACCTTTTAACAGAGTCCAGTGAAGTGGTTCCTCCATACTGTCCCTGGTGATACAAAGTCAGGAGTCATCTTCCAGTACCAACTTTGGGATACTGAGCTAAGATAAGCCCCCTTCTTTTCAGAAAAACAGAAATACTGGAAACAATTTAAAAGAGTCAATTTTAAACACATAGCTAAGAAAAAAAAAATAAGAAGGGAAAGATACCTAGGTTCCAAAAGTTAAAATGGAGTTTAAAGATCTCATTTCTAACCTCCATTCCATCAAATCCCACTCTCTAGGAATAATGAGACATCAGTTTTCCCCAGTGTAATCATTCTTATTCCTTAATTAGCTTTTTCATTCAACGTCATTCAATATGTTATGAACAAGCTTGGATTTAGGTGACTGTTCTTTACCTAAATGAATTTCATTGCTGTGTAGTTAGTATTCCATAATATGAGGGGATCAATGTTTACTTAACCAATCCTCTATAATAGCACATTAATTTGACTACAATTCCCTTTTATATAAATAGGGCTGCTATAAATAAATTCATATTCATATTTGGGCAGGGGTATGGACAGAATATTTCTGTAATATAAGTACCTAGAACTGCATTTGGTGAGTCCAGTGGTTCAAAAATTTTGGTAATTTTTACCAAATTAATTACTGATTTTTAAAAAATTTTGTTTCTACTGTGTATAGGTGTGGGCTCTTACCACAACCATCACCAAGCTATCTTGTTCTTTATCATATTTTTCATTTATATGAAAAATCCATGATCACTAGGAAGGCTGATTATTTGGCACATGTATATTATCTACTTGTAGCTATTACTGCTTTTGAAAATTACCTCAATATTTCTTGCTCATGTTGCTATTGGGTTAAACTTTTTTGAGCTCTTTTTATATTGAAAATATTATTATTATATTGCATGTTTTAAGATTTTTTTCACGTCTTTAAATTTTCCTGATAGTTCTGTATTGGAGAGACTTTTGTTTTTAATTCATGTATTAAAATGCGTTGCTCATTTCCTTTTAGCCTTGTGTTTCACATCACTCAGGAAGAGCTTTCCTATCTGAAAATTTAAAAACTTTTTATATACACATTTCTTTTAGTATTTAATAGGTTTGTTTTTGTTTCATATATTTATAACCATAACCATTCAGTGATTTATTATACTAACTTAACAGCTGGATGACCTGAGACACAGAGATGCAGAGTAACATGCTCATGGCCATAAAGCAGTGTATGGCAAAGCTGGTATTGAAACCCAGGTGATCTGCCTTCAGAGCCAACCCTCTTATTGCCTCTTATTCTGTATACATCAAATTTCATTTTGTGTACTGTGGGAGATTTGGAATCTAATTTTTTCCCCAGATATCCTATTTTCCCAACAATATTTATTGCATCAGTCAAGCTTTCCCCATTTAGTTTAAAAACAACCATTATTCAACTATCACTTCTCATATATACATGAGTATGCAAGGAATCTTAAAGCAGTTTTGTTTATTTTTGTGCCAGTACCAACTTTAAAAATTCCAATTAAAAACATTTTCTTTCTCTTTAAATAAAAAGTTACATACATCTCAACAAAAATATATGTTTTTTGCAAAGTCATATGAAAATGCAATTCAGATCGTTTTGGGACTCAAAACCCAGAACAAAACTTAAAATCCATCTTTTCCAGGCTCTTCCATCTGGATTCTGCTCACCGCATTCTGTACCCTATTTCTCCAGCCCCTGCACTGCAGAACCCTTAAGATATTTTCCCTTTTCCTCTCTTTCTAAATCCCTGGAGACCCTCTCTTCAAATCCTCTCTGACTACATGGAAATTTGCCCATTTTTTGATTCCTGCCACTGCTTTTCTGGATCCATTCTTCTATCTGTCTCCCAATTGTTTTCTTCCTTTATATTATGAAAATTGCTCTATATTTTTTCTGGGACAATTTCTGCATCCCTTTCTATACTTTATAAATACACATAACGCAGCAGAGCAAAAGACCAAAAACCAAGCAAGGAGATGTACAATCTTTCTTAGAGGGTACCTGAGCGAGAGAGGTTGTAAATACTCATTCGTTTTTTACTTTGCTCTTGTTAACATTTCAATGTATATGAATTTGTATATAGCTTGTATCATACATTTAAATAAATAAATAAAATGAGGACTTGGAGCTGATGAGGGAGAAGGGCAAGGAGGTCTACAGATGATTCTCACTCACAGTTTCCATTGAATGGCACTGCTCAGGGTGCTTAAGGTAATTCTGGCAGTCATCGTGGAAGGTGGGATCCTGGTCCCCTTCTCTTCAGAGGACATGGCATGGACCCCAGTTTCTATGGCCTGATCTCTACTCTTGAGAACAGATCCCTGTTATCCTCAATATCACTGCAACAGTAAGTTACCCTTCTTAACCCTGGGGTACCAAACCATATTGCTTGTGTGGGTACCAGAGAGAGTCAACATTCACCCCCATATGGAGAGACCCAGGGTCTCCTTTATTCTTTTATTTTCCTTATTTCCTTAATGTTTTAGCAAGTTTTTTAATGGATAGGAAGCCCCTCCTGATTTCCACCCTGATATCCTCCCAGAGGCTATATTCACTTACTTTCATTTAGAGGCTTACTCCTTGGAAGGCCCTCTAACATTCCAATCTTGCTTCCTCACTGCTCAGGAGGAGCCCCTCCTTCCTCTCTCTCCTGCCCCTGATACATCTCCAGCTGTCCACCTGCTGATGAAGTCCAGTGAGGAATTTTTCCATCCAGGTCTTATCCCAAATAGCATGAGATCTGCTGTGCCTCAAGGCTGAACATCTGCTGGTGCTACTCACAGAGGACACAGTGGCCTGGTCTTTTGTCCATGGCTGACTATCTTCCATCAGCTCCTGAGGGAATCTGGTCCTTCCTATTCTCCAGGCATAAGAGAAGCAAGATTCTCACTTGGTGCAGATGTGAGGTCTCCTTCTTGTGTAGATTATTATACCTCTGAGTCTGAGCCCAGCTCAGGGAGAGCTGAGGCTCAAGCAGAGCTAGTACTCTGGTAGGGGTGTATCTATTTCTTCAAAAATACGTTACTAGGTATGGGTTTCACAGTTTACTCAATGTTTATTCAGGATATGATATCATCATCTGAATTGCCTAAATATATTTATATAATAAATGTATTATATTTTACATTTTTTCCTTATGTACTGAAGATGCCTAGCTTGAGCTTAACTAGTGTTGTCCTTGGATTCATACCAGTGTGGCTTGTGTCAGGGGTCTTAGAGTGGGCTCACAGGGTTCCATTTGCATGAGATGACAAGGGAGCTTCTAAGAAGAACACATCCTGAGGGACACAACCTGGTCCAATCACACTAATTCTGCTTGGGAGTAGAAAGTCAGCTTTGACAAAGCCATGGGGTGTGACACTAGGATCTCTGGTGGCCCAACCCTTATAACCACACCCCTGAATGCTGTGAAAGAGAAGGACAGTTAGTGTTTTTTGTTTTCATTTGACTTTTTGTTTATTTTTAATATGTCAGGCATTAGTTGCACAAGACAACACATGACAATCTGAGAGAAATGCTTTGGGGAAGAAATCTTTCCTCTGGAATCTTACACTCTACCCCACGTGTATATAATGCCACATGTGGTTTTTGATGTTCAAGGCCTCAGATATGACCCCAAGTGCCCCAGGGAACTTCGTGCCTAGAACTTACAGCATGAACCTACTGATGGAAATTCTAGCATCCTTTTTCCCTGGGACCCTTGATCTGGTATCTTCTGAGACAATTTCCCTGTAGAATGCTACAACTGAATCCCTGATATGTCCAAACTCATCTCTTTGCCCTTCTAATTTCAATCCATGGTAGAAACCCACTTAGCTAGAGGCATTTGGGGGACATTTCTGTTACTTTATTTATTTCAGCTCCTGAACACTATCCCACCCACAGAGAGTGTGTCCTCTTTCCTCTACTGCTCTCCTAGACAAAAGTGGGGACTTCAAGGTAATTTTCCTGTAATAGCACAATTTGCTCTGGAAATATGCTTATTTCCTTCCCAGTTCCATCCAGCCTTTTTCTCCTCCACTTGTCCCTCCCTCCCAAGGAGTGATAATAGATTAGGAGATGTTACTTTAAAAATGTCTGTTATACTGAATAATACACCAGCTAGCTTAATGCTCTCAAACTAACTCTATTTTGATCAGATTGATAACAGCCTTGTTCATCTGACATGAACCCAAATGAATCTGTTATTTAGAATAGTTACATTTCCCCCAGGGATCTATGCCTTACTTAGTACAAGGCTTATACTGAAACTTAACTTGGAATAAATTTCACTAAAACAATGTGCACTTAGCTCTCTTACACAGAAAAAGTTACATGATTTATGGGTCAAGGGAACCTACCTTTTGTTCTATTCAAACTTGCTCTACTGTTGCTAAGAGGTACACATCTCCACATTCAGTGAAGAAAAACTGAGCCATTTACACCATTTCCATGTATTGTCTTCATAATTTTTCCAACATATTAAGCTTTCTATAAACTGAACAAAAATTTTAAGTTGGTACCAGTGGTTTCTATACTACTTGGCAGTTGAAAGCACAACTAACCATCACCAGGCTGACAGGGATCAAAGGCCCAGGAAGGGTGAATTCAGAAAAGGATTGTCTACGAAGACCAGAACAATCAGAAGAGAGGCTCCGGCCCTACATATCATGACATTATTTTATTATGCCCTTAATATACAAGGTTAAAAACCACTCTTTCATCAGAGAAAGATAGATACTTCACTTTTTACTCCAAGAAATAGCTTATCCAAATATCCCATTCAGGAAAAGTAGAGAAACTGAAAAACAAACAAAAAAAACTTCACCCCTTGGCAGACACAGGTAAACAAGACCTTCTCATCTCTAGACAGAGTCTCCTCACATATACCACTGTCCGTGACAATATGGTACTGTCATATCCCTTCTTTTTTTTAATACATTTAAAATTTCTTCATTCATTCAATATTTAGATTGTCCCTGTTATGTGTTCAGGTAAAGACTTACGAAGTCATTTGCCTACCGTGAAGTAGTTCACACTTTAGCTGAAAGAAAGAGAAGTAATTGATTATAGTATAATGTAGTTTGTGACATGGTAAGAGTTGTGATCTGCAGGGGCACAAATAGATTCAGAGAAATCTGACTGTAAGGGCTTTCAGTGAAGGGAAAATTTTTAAATGAGTCATAAATAGCAAGAATGAGCTATTAACACATATTAGAAAAAGGATATGTACCAGGCCAAAGAAACAGAATGTGAGTTTGGGTTTTCTATGGCCCTAAAGGGAAGTTCTATGTGCTATGCATTGGAGTTCAGGTGCTGAGAAAGCAGACTTTGAGACAAAAATTACCATACAAGGAGTTTACTAGGGAGTACTATGGGATCAACACTTAAGGGAAGAGAAGCCAGGAGAATTGAGACAGAGAATGTTGAGTTGCAGTGCAGTCACAAAGTGGCCTCGGCCAATTACAGTGAGGAGCTCCGAAGCTGGGATGACCCTTCTGAGGTGGAGTGAGGGGTATGAGTCTTTATACCTCTACATCGACCCGTCATTGAATACAGGCAGACCCCAGGAAAGGGGAGAAAACTTGGGCTAAATGCCAAAAGTAATTCCAGGAATGAACCCCAAATCTCTTTATTTACCAAACATCTATACGTCTCAATAGAGATTATTGAATCACCTGTCATCTTTCACCCGGGAATCCTCTATCTTTCAGAAGTGTGGTTTCCTTTGTGTCCACAACATATTCTTTTTCCAATCAATTATATAGTTGTAGTTTTTGTTTGTTTGTTTGTTTTTGCGGTACTCAGGCCTCTCACTGTTGTGGCTTCTCCTGCTGCGGAGCACAGGCTCTGAACACACAGGCTCACCGGCCATGGCTCACGGGCCCAGCCGCTCCGTGGCACGTGGGATCCCCCCGGACCGGGGCACGAACCCGCGTCCCCTGCATCGGCAGGCGGACTCTCAACCACTGCGCCACCAGGGAAGCCCCTGTAGTTGTAGTTTTGATTTCACTTAACCACAGGCATGAGAAACAGAAACTCTTACAGAAAGAAACTTGGTTTGGATCATTTTCCTTAAAAGGCAGTTATTGTTATGGGGTGTAACTGGGATATTACAGCTTCTTTAAGAGGGGAAAAAGCCATTTAATCTGCTGCTGTGAAAAGGCAGTGACAGAAAAAACTATCCTTACCAACTACCTCCTATCTATAGGATGCCCATTTCTCTCCAGGCACTGTGGGAAAATATGAGATCAGTAACCTCAAGGAGACCACGCCTTCATCTGTTAAAAGTCTACCTTGGTTATCAAGAAATAGGGATGTGGTTAATACTGTGTAGTCACAAGACCAACAGCATCAACTTCATCTAGGAATTGTTAGAAATGTGGGATTTAGTCCCCACCACAGACCTATTAGATCAGAAACAGTGGGGGTGGAGTCATGTGATCTGTGCTTTAACAAGCCCTCCAGATGACTCTGATGTGCTGGAGGTGGGGCTTAATTTACTGCACATGATAAGCATACTAAGCCAAATGTCTACAAGAGGCCATATTTTTTCTTTTGAAAAATATTTGTATTTATGTATTTATTTATATTCTGGTCACCCCATGCGGCATGTGGGATCTTAGACCAGGGATTGAACCCATGCCCCCTGCAGTGGAAGTGTGGAGTCCTTACCACTGGACGGACAGGGAATTCCCTATTTGTTCTTTTTTTAAATTTCAAAAATAAAATTATTTTATTTTTCCTGGTTCCAAAATGAATCCATATTCATAACAGGAGTATTTAATCTGAATAGTATAAGAGAATGGAAGTTCTATCACCCAGATGGCACCACTGTGAACATTTCAATGCATTTCTTTTCAGACATTTTTCATGCATATTTTATATGGAAAAAATACGATACTGTACTTGTTATTTAGTAACTCGTTTTTTTGATTTAGTAATCTATTTAGCTCAGGACATGTAGATGTAACAATGATAATTCAGATGACTCGGCCTGCAAGTACAAATGAACTTGCCTTTACTCTGAGCTCACCCATGCATTGCTAGCATGGCGTCTAGTCTTTTAAAGTATTTCTCTTCCTCAATATCTCCAAGCTTAGAACTCTGGTTTAAAGTTTTAAAAGGGTACGTATATTTAAAAGCAAGCAATTTTTAGTCTGTATTATGCAGTTAAAACAGTTATACAAGCAGGATGTCAACTTAAGCTAAATGTTTGGGGAAACATTAGCATGTAAAGTATTGGTTCTAGCTTCTAAATATGATTATCATCTGCTGTAAGTTTCCACTTGGCAGCTTCTCCATTCTGTTTACCTTAGTTCTGAAGAAAAAAATGTCCGGGGGGAGAAAATATCCTTTCTGTAATTCAAGACTGTGAGAGTACGCGAACTTGAATAAGGAAAGCCAGGAGCAAATTATTATCATGACTGTCATCATTATATTTCCCAGTGATATTGCACAATGCTGTTCAGGTTTGTGGTGACTAGGATACAACGCAGGCTTTCAAGGTGCGCAGACTTGGGAGGAAATTTTGCTCTGGCATTTGCTAGCTCTGTGGCTTGCTGCGTTACTTTGAGCCAGTTACGTACTTGACTTTTAAAGTCTTGTTCTCCTCACCTGAGGAAAGAATAACAGAAATTACCTTGCAAGATTAACTAGAGAACTGAATAACATGCTAAATGATGGATTTGGTTCTGAAAGGTTCCTGGTTTAAAGAAAACAACAAAAATTGAAGACATGAGAAGCAAATAACCTGTAAACACAGCTGAGTGTGATAAATACTTCTCCTTTCTCCACTTCCCTACCTCTGCATGAACGTGAAGGTAAGCAGGTCAATCCGTGGACTGAAAATGTGAAGCCAACAAAGACTTCCTCCTGACTGCCCAGCCTCTGCTTCCTCACCCTCTTCCACTACTGCAGCTGACCCTGCCTCAGTCTCAGGATCCTATTCGGTTCCTCCTCGTTCCTTTCAATCCAAATCTGGAAGCACTGGCCAATAGTTAATATACTTACATTAATTAAACTGAAATGGAATATGTTCCTCAGCAAGCTTTTACAGCCAGTGATAACTTTTAACTAGAATTATACAATGAATCTGAAGCAGAACATGACATAAAGTAGTAGAATGAGCACCAGATTTTGGGGCCACAGCTATGCTTCTCACGTTGGGCAAAAGTTGCTGTGACTGTGGGAAAGTTAACAAGCCTCAGTGACCTTCAGTTTCTCTGGCCTCACATTTGTTCCATGACGATTTTGGGGAGCTCCTGGGTGGAAGAGCTGGAATCCCTTCATCACCAGCATCTCCTCTTGTTTGGCATGAGCACCCTTCTATCCAGCTCTCCTCCCGTCTAGCCCTCCTCCAGGCCACCCCAAGGGCAGGCTGGCTCAGTCCTGTTTCTTCTAACCTTCACCAAACACTTCCTTTCACCAACAAGACTCCTCCATGTATATTTCTGATTACTGCGACTTGTTAGATATATTTTATTATTTTAATTTGTAACATTCAAATGGCTAAAAATTAAAATACAAAAATATGCTGTAAATCCTCTTCTACCCTGTTCTCCTCCCTTAGTTTCTCTCCCTACCCCACTCCACCAAATACAGGTTATCATCACTGCAATTTATTCCTTGTATATTCTTTATTTAGTCATACCTAAGTAAGGTCAAATATAAAATGTGTTTTACATTTTAATCTCAAATGTAGCATTTTATATATACAGCCTGCATCTTGCTTTTTTTTTTTTTTCCAGTATAGGAAGAGCACCCAATTCTTTCCTCCAGCTGAACAGTTTTCCTTTGTGTGAATATGACTTAACTATCTCTAATTGGAAGGATGTGGGTGATTTTCTGTCTTTTGATATTATATATAACATTGCAATGAATAATACTGTATGTAAGTCATTTCACATGGATGCAGGTATTTTTATAGGACACATTTCAGACCTGCACTTGATGGATAAAAGATTATATGCATCTGTAATTTTAATAGATTTCACCAAGTTGCCTCCACAGTGATCGTGTCAATTTCCAGGACTCTGGCAAATTATAAGAGCATCCCTCCCCAAAGTCTCCATAAGAGTGTTTTTAAAACCGAACTCGGCAGTTTCATCTATCTGATAGGTTATAAATGGCACGTTAGTCACTTTTAATTTCTATCTTTTATTATTGTGCATGAGGTTGAACCTCTTTTCATGCATTTATGTTTTCCTCTGCAAACTGCTTGCTCATGTCCTTTGGCATTACTTCTATTGTGTCACCTGTAACAAATATTCAGTGTGTGATGATATTTTCAGATCTTGCAATACAAATTATTCCTAGTATTTCTCATTGCTCCTACCAATTTCTGGCAAATAAAGAAATCACTGGGATGGATATTCTATGATAAGGAAAGTATTATAGTGGAGACATATATCATTATATTTACTTGGCCAACTTTTATGAAGATATACCCATTTGAAGAACAATTATGAAATATTAATGGCTCATTTCAACTCATAAAAATTTCAGATGGATAGAAAATACAAAGTGACATTACAAAATAAAAACACTTGTAGTCAATGTACATCATCTTAAAGCACAGACCAACATATATATAAACAAAATTAAACTATATATTTATATATATAAATATAAAACAAAATTAAACAATATATATATATACACACAAAACCAAAGCAATACTACCATTTTAAAACAAAAAGAAATAATAGTGTCTGGAGAAATCTTACCACCCCTCCACCTACCCTACGCTTTTAAAGCCTGCCGTTGGCTCTTCCTCCACATGGTTCAAGTTTCCACTCCTTGTTTGCTCAGCTTTCCTGTGAGTCGGAACACAAAGAACAGACATCGGTTGATTTCTACTTGGACAATGGTCCAGGCACAGGTGCTATAGTCCTGGTTTTCCAGGTAATCACGTATCCTTTGGAAATATATTTTAACCTGTAATCTAAGGTTCTCACTGCCCAAGGTGTCTCTTTTCTGCTCTGCTTGCCGTCTCATGAGCGCTTCTAGGTATTTCAGCTGTTCATGAAGTTCAATGAGGAGCTTCTCCATGTGGCTTTCCTCCCAACCATTCAGAGAAATAATTGCCCTGAAGAGGTTGAAGATCTGCTGAAGCATCTCATGAAGAATGGCCAGTGCTTGTCCTTTCTGGTACTGGTGAGGATTCATAGACTTCTGGGGAAGCAGGAAGTTTTTCCTGTGTGGTAGACACTGCTGAATTGAAGAGGTCTGCAATTTATTCAAGAGTTTTAAACTCTCTCTGTTCACTCTCTTTTGTTGGAAAAGAACCAGTTTCAGCTCTCGGGAGCAGACAGAGGAAGAAGCCAACAGCACCAGCACAATTTCAAAGAAAGGCTTGTTAATCATGGTGAAGGTCAAATACTCCACTCACCTCTGTACAGACTTGATAAGGCTCCAACTCTAGTGGCTATATGTCTTTCGTGCATCTCAGATTATTCTGGAAGGGGATCTCTTTTGCAGTTTTGTTTCTAATGCTGTCATTTCTCAAAGTTTACATGTTAGGCTTTCTGGTTCCCTTTTCATACTGTTCATGGAACATTTCCTCCCCATTGTGTTGGCTGTTTGAGGACGTAATCAGAAGAATTTGTTTTCTTTGTATGTGTTCCTTGAGACAATTACAGACCAGTCATCCAAAATGATCTTCTATTACTCTCATTATTTATTACACACAAAGTTTCACTCAACACAATACGCTTTCTAAATATTTAGTCATTTGGTCAAGCTTATTAAAGTTCTTTTATTGAGAGTAAATGTTTCTTCTTAAAGTAGTAGTGTTTCATGGAGTTATATGTATCAGAGGCTTAGAAGCATCTGTAAGGCACTCAGGGGCAAAAATTAAATAACAAAAATTTGAGTAAAATTAAAGGTCAAACTGGCTCCACCAAGCTGTAGAAAAGGAAAGGTTTTTAAAGGTAGAAAGGTGGCAGAAAAAAGAAAATTATTAGCAAAAAATGTATTGTCTCAGGCAAGGTTCCTTCTTAAGGGGAATGGAGGGGCCTATACGGCAGATTACCTCACTAGGGCTAACCAGGTAATTCTAGGTTGACTGGTTAAAGGTTACATTCCTGGGCTGTTGAAACGGCAATTAAATTAAATATTAAGTCTTGGTTTACTGACATGGGGCTTAGCACAAGTAACTCCATTTTGGGTCTGCTGTCTCCTTTTTAACACTACTAAATTTAAAACCTCAAGTAGAACTGTAAATTTGCACAAATCCTTGAGCAAATTAATCTTAAGATTATGTATCAGCAATCTTAAATTGTTTTGTGTCTTATCCAAGCGGTTTAACATCTAAGATTCTAGCCTATGGAAGTAATATAAAAGGGAAAATATTAGCAAAAGAAGGTCATTAAAAAATTATTGCAATTGCAGAATATTAGAGACAGCCTATAGGTCCAACAATAGGGGAATGGTTAAATAAATGTTGGTAAGTCCACATAATGAAATGCTATGTAACCATTATAAATGATAAAAATTATACGTGAAAAGAGTTTGGGAGCAGTTGGTTAGTCTATATTCCCTAGGGTACCAATAACTATGGTAAATCAATGTGACTAGTTTACATCAGTAATGCTTCTTGAATTACAAATTCCCAGTTCCGTATCTAAGTCCTCCAGAATAAACCCCCAATCAACCTTTCCGATCTTAGGTAAGATTGCTCAAAATGTAGTATGAGGGAACCTGAATTCCAAATAAAGTTAATGATGCGCTATTCCCTTAATATAGCTAGACTTGTGTGTGTGTATTAATGATATTTTCTCTCTCTGAAACATCACTTGTTGCCTCCTTCACTCCCAGTACCTGTCTGTCCAAGGACTAAGGACAACTTCTCCTTTAGGGCCTAGATCTCTCCCCAAGGAGGTTTAATCTCTTCTCTGGATCCTCACAGCACTTTGCACCTTTTAAGCCACTTTTCCTGGTCTGCCTTATATATGGTTATTTATTTACCTGTCTTACAACCTTCCAACATTAAAACCTCTTAATAGAGTGGAGTAAACACTCATCTTTTTTACTGTCTATACAACTATAATAGGAGCTTAACAAACCTGTGTTGACTTGGAGTGACAATGTGCTCTACCACAAAGTAATACAAGATGTTACATCTTATATTTGACCATTTCTCTGCAGGTAGTTGGGTGAGATCACAAGTGTTGAAAAGAGACTATAAACATGTGTGGTCTCATTATCTACCAGCTCAGCTATATGCTGGTGTCACTTAGTCAGTCTGGTATTAATAAGCTGAAATAAACTGAGTCAACATGCTCCATGGAGGAATCTTTTCCTGTACAAAAAGTTCAACTACATCGATCAAAAAATTTCTAACATTTTGGGTGCTGTGGAATTTGAACTTTCAGATCCAGGTCCATGAGAGTCAAATTACAGAAATCTCTTATCTGAGCTAACAAGGTAAATAGGCTTTAAACTGATGTCAGGGAGTGGGAGTTGGAAAGAAAAGAAAACTTCACACCAAATTGGACAGAGTATTAACTCTGTTCAAAGGTAGGTTATGTCATGTTAAACCTTGGGCCCATGACTACAAACTTAACATCTAAGCTATGCACAGCTTGTATTGGATATTGTTCTGTAAAGCATGTCCTCTTTGAAAAGTTTTTAAACTTTTCACAGGATCAAAAATTACCTAGTAATTCCACTAGACTTACTGGTTATTTGATATCTGTATATAGTGTTCCTCTGCTTGGGACCATGGTGTCCATCAGGATGACAAATACTTCTTTCATGTTTTCACATCTCCTAGGGCAACCAGTAACTTTATAAAGTGATTCAATGAACTAAGGGCTCTGTTCTTTCCCACTGGCTGCTAGAGAAGCCAATTGCTTAAGAAAAGGCTAGGGAAAAAGAAGGAAATCTGTTATATATTATCATCGGAATTACGGAATTTGGATTTTGAAGTCACAAAGACCTGGAATGGAATATTCTCTCTACCATCTGCTGGCTGTGTGACTTTGTGCAAGTTACTTAATTCCTTTCTCACTCAGTTTTTTCATCTCTAATTTATAAACATTTTTGAGGATCAGCAGATAATAAGATTATAAATAAAAATCTAGTATGGTGTCTAAACTATGATAAATAACTAATGCATATTATTTTACTTTCACTTAACAAATGACTTCATCAGCCACATTCTTCCTGGGGATTCATAGATAGTTATGGTAAAATATTTTTACAGATAGAACAGAAGATAGGAAGTGAAAGTTCAACATTTTTATCTTCTTGTGGCTCTTTTGAAGATAAGCTGAGTTGCTCTGGGTATCTGGAAGGGTCTGATCCCACTATATCTGAGTAATTTTTATTGTGGCAGCAACTCCACTAGTGTTTTTGAAATTTCTTCTTCTCCCTCTTCTCCTCTTTCTCCTCCTTCTTCTCCTCTTCCTTCTCTGCCCCTTCTTTCTCTATCTGTGTCTCTGTTTTTCTCTCTCTCTCTCAACAAAGACCTATGGTTATTTATAATATACAAAAGGAATAACATCTGTTTTGATAACATTCTGATTCTCTATCTAGACAACAGATTTTTGACCTGATCTCAACATATATCTATAAATCTTTAATGCAGAACTTCAGGAAAACACTGTTAGGATAAATGAGAACAATCTCTAATCTGCAATCAAGACTTTCACATAATTTTCATCCAATTGACTATAATAATGTAAAATTGTGTTGATTTCCAAATGCTGGAGGATTTTCCAGATATCATTGTTAATTGATTTCTAATTTGAATCTGTTGTAGTCAAAGAAATTTAAATTTATTGAGACTTATTTTATGGCTCAGAATATGTTCTATCTTGGTGACTTGTACCATGTGAACTCAAAAGAATTATTTTCTGCTTTTGTTGGCTGAACTGCTCTATAAATTGTAATTAGGTCAACTTGGTTGATAGCATTGTTGAAATTTCCTATGCTCTTCCTATCATTTGTTCTATCAACTATCAAGAGAGATGCCTTGAAATCTCCAACTATAATTTTGGATTTGTCTATCTCCTTTTCAGTTCTATCAGTTTTTGCTTCATATATCTTTAAACTCTGCTGTTAGGTACATCACATCACTGTCCACTTGATGAATTGACTCTTTTTATTTTGAAATGTCCCTCTTTGTCCCTGGTAATATTCTTTATTCTGAAATCAACTTTGTCTCATATTATATACTCATGCTTTCTTTTGATTAGTGTTTGCAAGGTGTATCTTGCTGTATCTTTTTACTTTTAACCTATACATGATTTTTTCATATTGAAAGTGAGTTTCTTCCATATGGCATATAGTTGGACCTTGCTTTTTATCCAATCTAACAATCTTTGCTTTTTATTAGAGTGTTTGGGACATTTCCATTTAATGTGATTATCAATATGTCTGGGTTTACATCTACCATTTTGCTATTTGTTTTCTAATTGCCTGCATGTTCTTTTTCCTTTTTTCCTTCTTTTAGATTTATTTTTAAAAAGTAATTCCACTTTATTTCTACCATGAGTTTATTAGCTACACCATTTTGTTTTATTTTTATAATAGCTTCTCTAGGGTTTAAAGTATATATTTTTATTTAGCATATTACAGTTTACTTTCAAACAATATTATATAACACAAAGTATATTGTAAGGATATTACAACATATTTCTATCTTTTCCCTTTCATCCTTGTATTATTGTTGTCAGACATTTTCACATATTTTAAACCTCTAATGCATTGATATTATATTTGTCTTTTAAATAGTCAATTATATTGTAAAGAGATTCTGGAAATCTGTCTTCTATATTTATTCACATAGTTACCATTTAACCAACCATATCTACCATCATCATATATTTACCACATAGCTACTGGTGGTCTTCATTCTTTTTTTTGTAGATCTAAATTTCTGTCTGGTGTTATTTTCCTCCTGTCTTTTGGCTTACATGATTTCTGAAGGGAAGACCGCTGTCATTCTTAATTTTATTCCCTTGTGCATAATGTGTCTCCTTTTTCTCTGACAGCTTTTAAGATTTTCTCTCTATCATTTTTCAGCAATTTGATTATGATATGCCTTGGTGTGATTTTCTTCCTGTATCTTCTACTAGGAGTTTCTTGAATCTGTGTTTTTATAATTTTCATCAGAATCAGAAAAGTTTCAGACATTATTTTTTCCAACATTTTTCATCTTTCTCTGGAACTCTATTGTAGATATGTCAGGACCATTCAATATTTTCACATAGGCCACTGATGTTTTGTTCATTTTTTAGTCTTCTTCTCTTTTATTTTTGATAGTTCTATGGCTATATCTTCAAGTTGATTGAATAATATCTTATATCTTATCTTATATCCTAATATCTTATCTAATGTTAATCCCACCCAATATATTTATCATTCTAGGTATTACATTTTTCATCTCTAGTTCAACTTGTTCCTTTCTGACATCTTTCATTTCTTCCTTCATTATGTTCATCTTTTCTTCTACCTTCTTGGGCTTATGGGGTATTTTTATAATAGGCCTTTTAACCTCCTTGTCTGCTAATTCTATCTGTGTCATTTCTGGGTCTGGTTTCTTGATTATTTTTTCTACTGCTTATGGGTCCTATTTTCTTGCTTCTTTGCATGCCTGGTAGCTTTTGGTTGGATTCTGAACATTCTAAGTTTTACTTTACTGGGTACTGAATTTGCTAAGTCCTATATATATGGTTGGGCTTTGTTTAAGACACAGTTAATTTACTTGGAATCTGTTTGATTTCTTGGGGCCTTGCTTTTAAGCTTTGCTAGAGTGGATGGATCAGACTTTATAGTCTAGGGCAATGTTATTCCACTACCAAGAGAATACCCTTGTAAGGACTCTCCTCAATGTTCCCTGTATTAGGAAGTCTTTGCAATTTGGTCAGTAGAAAATGAAATATTCCCAGCCCTGTGTCAGCCCTGGGGATAGCTGGCCTGTTCCTTTCTGGGTCTTCTTCCCCAGTCTTGGTTAATTCACACATCACAAATTAGCTACAGACTCCAGCAGTCCCTTCTACAGATCTCTATATCTTTATATCTCAGTATTTGTCTCTATCTCTTTTCTCTCTAATATTTTGCCCTGCAATATCTAACTACCTCTCTGAACTCCAAACTTTGACTATCAACTCAGTGAGATCACTGATCTGTTTGGGTTTCCTCCTCCTCCTTGTGCTTCTAGAAATTTTCTCCACACAGTAAGCAGGAGCAATAATAGGGCTAACTATATTTATTTTCTTTTTCTCAAGGATCATTATCCTATGCTTCCTGTTACCCAATGTCTGAAACCTATTGTTTAATGTTTTCTTTCATATTTTAGTTGTTTAAAGTGGGAGGGTGAATCTAGTCTCTCAACATGTCTGGAAGTGAAAGTTCTCTCAACATTAATGATCTAAATCGGAAGTTAGCAAACTACAACCCATGAGCCAAATCCAGTTCACTACCCGTTTTCATAAATAAAGTTTTACTGGAACACAACTGTGCCCATTCAATTATGTATTGCATATGACACTTTCATGCTATAATTGGCGAGTTTAGTTGTGACAAAAATGGGCTTTATCAGTGACTTCTAAGTTTATTAACTGAAAGTATATTTCTATTTCTTCACTTTTCCCATAACTTATTTACTATTAATCTAAAAAAATTAGTGCTGTAATTAGAATCCTGACTACCTCTGTGTGCTAAAAATATGCCACAATAGTTTGTTAGTATGGAACGCATTTAAAACTCAACCAAAGGATGGCAGTATAAGATCAATTACTTATAGCCTGGAATCAGCTTGCACCATTAGCAAAAGAAATCAAAACGTTCATGGCATCTAGTAGTCTAATAATATGTAGTCAACATGTTATTGCTTTGACCAACTGAATTGTTCCCATAATGCATAAGCTTACTAATCACTCTAACTCATACTAAGATACTTACTGGTTAGTGTTAAATATTTTTCTTTTTTTGCTTTGATTACTCTAATGGACATTTACTGCTTTCTGGATATCCACTGTCATCACTGCTCTCTTCTCTGGGGGTTATAGGTAAACACATCCTGACTTCTCTGCCTACTCTTGGATCTTGTGCTTCTGGCCAGACTCCTCAGTGTAATACATCCAGCCCTAGTCCAAAATACTCAGTGCCCCACTTTGACCTGGCCTCAGTGATTATTTCAGGCATGGTCATTTGTCCCAATGATTTCAACAAACCTCTATCCCCATTTTCTAAGCATAAACTTGCAAATTAAATTAACCATACTAATTTATCTATCACAGAATGCTGGAGTTGGAAGTGATCTTAAATAGTATGTAATCTCTGCTTCCCTTTCCCTTCCTGAAAAACTAGTTCTAAAGCCAAAAGATGGGTAGGAAAAAGTAAGCATTGTGCTGGAAGGGGCAGGGACTCATGGTGGTCCAGATCCCATGGTAGGATGCCAGAGTTCAAAGAGGATGGGTCAAGCACCCACATGAAGAGATAACCTGGCATGAGACGTTGGAGCCTGAGAAGAATGAGTAGAGTACCTGCAGTGGGTGGGATGGGCAGCTGCTGTGAAGAGTCACAGCCTGAGTTGGGTGAGGAGAGCAAAGTTTCTTATGGACAAAGTTTCAAAGTAAAATTTTGTTATTTGTACAAGTTGTATATATTTAAGGTATACAATGTGATGTTTTGATATACATGTGCATCATGAAATGACTACTATAGTCAAGCTAATTAATATGTCTATTACCTCACATAATTACCTAAATAACTTAATTAGTTTTAAAGAGTGAAAGAGTAACTTTACAGTGGAAAAGCCCAGCAGCCATAACCTCATTCAAGGGATCAAAGTGAACCTCAAAATGGGACAAACTGAAATCATGGATGACCAGAAAAGATGCAACTCAAAAAACACAACCATCTCTTTTGTGCTCTTACTGCCAAGTGTAAATAACTTTAATCATGAAGCACCATTACTTAAACCCAACTGAGTAACATTCTACAAAACAACTGCCCTGAATATTTCAAGGCTGTGAAAGTCAACAAAAGACCAAAGAACTGTTTCAGAATAAAAGAGACTAAAGGGACTTCCAGTTTCCAGTTCTGTTTGTAAGGAGCATGGAAGTAGTCACTCTGTCTTAACAAGTAAAAAGTTGAACAGACCAAGAAATCAATAACTCTTTTAGGATCCATAAAAGAGGGGAAGACACAGAGCAAACTTCTGTCCCACAATTCAGAGAGAGAGAGAGAGAGAGAGGAGAATACAGGGAGTAAGAGTTTACTGGCGCAGAGACTCAGAAGAGGAAACCACTGTGGGAACCAGTGCTGGGTGGGAAAACCTGAACTGTAATTGGTGAGTTGCTGGATGCTCAGTGAGACTAAAGGATATGCCAACTCAATACATAGCGTGATTCTGAACACTGTCCATTCACAATTAACAATATTATTAGTACAACTGTACAAATCTAAATACGAAGGCTGAGTATTATACGGTACTAATGTAACAATGTTGATTTCTCAGTTTTGATGATGGTATTGTGGTTATATGGGAGAAATGTTCTTGTTTGTAGGAAGTACACATTAAAGTATTTGAGAGTATTAGAGCATCAGATTGGCAACTTACTCTGAAATAATTCCAAAACTAAGGTTCTCTCCTCTGTATTGGCAACTTTTGAGATATCAAAAGGAAAAAAAAGTTTGTGTTGTGTGTATTTTTTAAAGTGAAATAACCCACTTTTGAGATGTGGTAACTGAGGCCTCATAGGGCAGAGTATCCTTCTTTTTACATACTATCATCACCTATACTATTCTTTCTTCCCCTCTTCATAGTTTAATTTAGGCCAAGAATGGCAAAAATTCAGGGAAAAAAAGGCCACCACTCCCCATTATGAATATATATAGCATGATGCTTAAGCCCATGGAATCTAAAGTGTGATATATTAGATTTAAATCCCAACTCTATCATTTGTTTGCTGGTTGGTCTTGGGCAAGTTTTAACATTTCTGTGTCTCAGTTACATTAATGTAAAGTCATGGTATCCCATGGAGCTGTTGTGAGATCTAACTGAGATAATCCAATTAATGTGCTTATCACATGGTCTGTACTCAATTAATAGTAGTATGTTATTTGTATTAGGCACAACAGTATTAATATCAAAAGATTACAGCACTCTTTCACACTGATCCCTAGGTAACTGCTCTCAACATAGCTCTCCAAGCAGACCCCTATTAATCAATCACAGCTGGAAATAAGATGAAGCCTATCTTCCATCAATGGTTTTTCAGTAAATGTTGATTAATCCAAAGAAAGAAGGACCGAGTGGGTGCATGCTCTAGAAGCACTTACACAACATTTACTGGTCCTCATGATACTAATTCATTCAACACATTTTTATTGATTGCTTATTATCTTCCTATTACTGCTTTAGACCTGTTCAGTGAACCAGAGATAAAGATTACTGGAATATGGTTTAATTGGATTGATTAGGAAGGGTGAGAAGGGAGAAACAGTGAAATATAATCAAATTATGTAGTACAATATAAAACAGAAGTAGATCAGAATAAGATCAGTTGGGAGCATCTTTTCTTTCCATTTATTCACCTCTTTGTTATACAACCTCTGTATACAGAATGAGAAGAGCAAGCAGCCTGAAGATCAACCCTGAGGATCACCAGTACTTAAGGAATGAGTAGAAGAGGACACCACAAGGGAAATAAAGAGCGCCTAGATCAGTAGAAGGAAAACCATTTTTCAGGAAAAAAGGGTAGTCTAACAGTGTCCAGTGCTGCTGACTGGATAAGCAAAATAAAGTACTTGAAAGCATATGTTGGAGTTAATGTCATGGAAGTCATTAGTGACTCTGATAAACAGAATTTTCAATAGGGTAGTCTCGGTAGAAGCCAGATTTCAACGCTCTTAAGAAGAAATGGAAAAACAATGTAGGCAATGCCAACAAAAATTTGATCACTCCAGGGAGGAGAAAAATAGAGTGGAAGCAGGAGTAGGATGTTCAATCTTGAAAGGTTCTGTTAGTTTATAAATTTTGATTTAAGGTGAGAACGACTACCCGTTGGCTGCAAGAAGCCAGGAGAGAGAGAGAGAGAGAGAGAGAGAGAGAACTCATGGCAGGCTTGGTCTTTAGCAGGAAGGAAAGAGGAAAGAATAGGCATTGATGCAGGTTGGTGTGCAGGTGTGGATGAGGAAGTTGAGAGTTTCATTCTGATGGTTTCTACTTATTTTCTTGGTGACGTAGGAGGTTAGATCACTTGAAGGGCCATCTTTGAGATCAGCATTTGCCTTGGCACATGCTGTTTCCTCTGCCCTCAAAGCCCTTCTTGTCTCCAACCCCTCTTCACCTACTGACGTGCCTCTCTGCATCCTCTTATATCCCCATTCATTGTTTTCATCATAGTCTATAAGATTTGTGACTATTTTATTAATTTCTCTCTCTCCTAAGAAGACAGTAGCCAAGTCTTTGCTTTGCTCACATTGAAATCACACAGCCTAGCACATTATATTCCTAGCTTGGAATAGTAGGGATTCAATAAAAATTGGATGAATAAGTGTTTTTAATTCAACAGAAGAGGGAGAAGTGTCCTAGGTTTGAAGAGAAGGGACAAGATTTAGGGCTGTGATAGCAAAAAATGTGAGGAAGAGATGGCTGATCGGGTAGGAGAGTAATATTGACCTGGTGTGATAATAAATTTTGTGTGTCAACTTGGCTAGGCCACAGTATTCAGATATTTGGTCAAACATTATCCTGGATGTTTCTATGAGGGTGTTTCTGGATGATATTTACATTTAAATCAATGGACTCTGAGTAAAGCAGACTGTCCTCCATACTGTGGATGGGCCTTATCCAATCAGTTGGAGGTCTGAATAAAACAAAATAAAACAAAAGATTGACCCCCCCTCCAAGCAAGAAGGAATTCCACAGTGACTCGATATGTATCATCAGCTTGTCTCCAGGTCTCATGACTGCCAGCCCACTCTGCAGATTTTGGATCTGCCAGCCTCCTTATGCCTCTGTGTACAGACACACATCCTATTAGTTGACTATTACACCTTGTTGGGTACATTGGTGAACCTAAGTTAATAATGGCATCAATTTACCTTGCTTTGAGCAGAAGCAGAGAAGGTCCACAGTCCACCCAGGGTTGGGGCTTTGCCAGGTGGTATTCAACTGAATGACAATGAAATAATTCCAAGATATTAGTAAGAGAGTAGTAGAAGTATTGGACCCTGGAATTGGTAACAGGTGAGTCTGGATTATACCTAAATGATCAAGTTCAGGAGCGGTATAGTCCTCCTAAACCCCTCTGATCATATTTTCTCTAGTTTGAATACCTGGTTAGATAACAATGTTACTTGTGTATCCATTCACATGGAAATATCCAAATAATAGCCACTGCTTACTGAATATATACTATCTATGAGACACTTCTCAAAAAGCTTTACCTCCTTCCTCTCCCTCTCAGCAGGATTCTTGGTAAAATAGTGTAAAGTAACAGAGACTCTCTTAGCATTATATAACACATCAAAATTATGAGAAGTGGTCTACATAACGAGAAAAATTTGTCCTGTATATGTTCTGACAAATTAAAAGACCTAAGCTTTTCTAAGATGAACAGTAAAAGGTATCCAAAGCTCTTCAAAGATGAAAGTTTTAAAAAGGCAAGTATGAGGCACGATCTTGAGGACATTTCATCATGTGGCTAGGAGTGAGCCAGGAAATTAGGCAGGGTAGGGAAGAGAGGTTTAGACAAAGGGAAGATGAAGGGGGCCAATGAAAGAGATGGCACCCTGGACAACCATCTGAGATGGCTGCTACAGACTGAAAAGTATTTCAATGGGAAAGGTTAAGAAATGGTTTGTATTTTCTCTGAATGCCAAGTGTGTTCACTGTTGATTAATGGTAAGATTACTTCCTTTCTGGTAGTAAACAACACCTCCACAACTGTCCAAAATTATTTAACTAACACTTATACCTCTTACTTTGTGCAAGGCATTGTTGTAGGCAAACTGCAAATATCATATTAATTCATTTAATCCACATAATTACTCTATGAAGTAAGTATTATTATTACCCCCACTGTATAAACAAGGAAGCTTAGATGGAGACATATTAAATACAAATGTTGTACATCGTTAAGAAAATACATTAATATTATTTCTAATCTTTTTTTAGGAGTTTGGGATTAATACATACTCAGTACTATATATAAAATAGGTAAACAACAAGGACCTAATGTATAGCACAAGGAACTCTATACTCAATATCCTGTAATAACATATAATGGAAAATATCTGAAAAAGAATATATATTTTTTTAAAAGATAAAATTCTAATGTTTATAATATGCTTGAGAGGTAGGTCTTATTACCTCCACTTAAAAAATGAAAAGAAAAAAACACCTTTGATTTAGAGAATTAAATAACATTTCCAACTACATGGACTTACACTTCCGCTTATAAGGGAGCAACAGGGTCAAGAATTACCCTCCCACTGTAAACAACTAGAAAACAAGACAAAATACAGGCAACAACGATTTTTAGTCACTGGATAATAGGCAGTGGAAGACTGTGATCCCTGAGAGATGGGAAACAAATGAGGCTTTCTGCTTGGAGGCAATTTCTAGACTAGGCTGCAGGGAGGAGAAACCTCCCTGGACAATCTGAGTTAAAGAAAAGAGAGATCAGAGTTTGTAGAGCCGACACAGCTAGAATTTGCAGGGAAGAGTACCCAAAAGGGTGGAACTATCTAGAATTTCAGAGGTGTACTCTTGAGCCTTTGGTGGATACTAATGTGTGTACATGTTAGGTGAAATCCTACAAGGCACAACAAGTATAATCTTCAGAAGAAGAAAGTATCATGGACTTTTAGGCTAAAGAGCACAAAGCTGATGAACACTGAATTCCATGAACACTGAATTCATTGACCCATTTGTAAATTTGGGAAAGAAAGGCCCAATACATAGCAATATATAGCAATCATTCAGGTTCCCATCAGGCACATGGGAGAATACATAGGGCATTCCATAAAGAGCCCTTAAAGAGCCACTCTTAAATGTGGAACTAAATTAGTCCTAAAGTAACGACTGCTCTAGATCTGTCAAAAGTGCTTAAGAACAAGACTGGAAAAAACCAAACTAATCCACAATCAATATGACTGCCAAAAAAATATATATATATATGACTGCCTGGCAGAGCAAAATACAAAACTCTTAAAAGAAATACATCAAAATCCAGCACAATGAAACATAAAATCACAATGTCTGGCATTCAATTAAAAACTACTGCACCTATGAGGAAATAGGAAAATGTGACCCATACTTAGGAGAATAATGAGTTAATGAATCAGATTGAGAAATAATGGAACTAGCAAAGATATTAACATTATGCTCCATATGCTTAAGGACATAGAGGAAAACAAACATAAACACAATGAGAAGAGAAATGGAAAACAAAATAAACAAATAAGCCAAAGAGAAAGTCAAGATTTGAAAAATACACTATCTGAATATGTCACTATGGGATTCACAACCAAACAACAAAGACACAACAGAGACGGTCAGGTCATAAATAGAACTCAAAGTCACTTCCACGTGACTCCAAGGTATTATGATTTTTCTCATGGTGCTTCTCATTTTATAGTGCCCTATAAAAAGCCACAGATAACAACAAAGGTAGAAATATCATTCATGCAGAGGGACCGTGATTAGAGGGACAAATGTAAAGTTCACATAATGAAGAAAAGAATTTTAGAAACAAGACAGACATAGGCTGAAATTCTAGCTCTGTTATTGAGCGAGGTGAACTCAAATCCGTGAACACTGAATTCACTGACTCATTTGTAAATTTGGGAAAGAAAGGACCAATACACGGCAATATATAGCAACAATTAAGATAAAGTGAGAGGATACTTATCACTCCACTTGGCACATAGGCACATAATTTTTTCAATAGCTGGTAGGGGAGAACGCTGAAATTCTTACATGGGCTCAAGAAACTAAATATCAATGACTAGAAGGCCTGCATCAGGCTCAGGAAAAGCTATAGGATGTGTGTGCACGTATGTGTCTATCTGTGTGTGTGGAAGGGGGTGGTCCTGGATGCCAAGGATTCTGCACCAGGCTTCTAGCCACTTTTAAAGCTAGTGGGCCAGATGACGTGCGTGAACATATTTCTCCCAGAATAGCATACAAAGCCTTAATGGATATTACTCTTTTGACCTAAAAAAACGTTTACAGGAATTCTAGATGGAAATCATCATTGAAAAGGATCTGCCAAAATACATATTTTAGGAAATGTGCCAGTCAACTTCACATTGTAATGAATGTTCTCATTTTCCCTTGGAACAAAATGATGTATTTCAGAGTCTGTTTTACCCTGAGATAGTACTGGCTCTGGAACCCAGCATACTAGATGTACAGTACTTGGAGAGTTAGTTAACCTTATTAAGTCTCCATTTTTGTAAAACTGGCATGCTAATAATAACCTTGTAGTTATAACGGTTAAATAAGGTAACATATATAAATTGCCTAGTATTAGTAATTTAAGATTTATTTGTTTCTTGCCCTTCTGGAGTCCTTTTTTCCCTTCAATTCCTATTTATTTTATCTGATATTATGAAACCCTCCTCAGATGGAAATTGAACTAAGATTCCATACCACTGGTCTCTGATGTCAACTCTCTCAGTTTAGGCTTATCACTTCTTCCTTTCCTGAATCAACATTTGAGGGATTAAAAGAGACAAACACAAGAGAAGTCATTGTAACCTCACAGAGCTTTGTCACATTTGGGGTTCATTAATCTCTGAGTTTTGAGAAGAACTTGGTTGGCTTCACTCCTTGGTAGAGCAAAGAGAAAAATAAACCAGGAGACTATAAAATACTAAAGAGCTGGAAACTTTGCCCTTTGCCTTCTTAACCTAGCCTACATTTTTCAAGGCTCTAAGCAACTATCAATAGACAGAGTTGTCTAAAATCAATACTGCTACCTTGTATAACCACCAGAAAGCAGATATGAAGACCGGTGCCTGACCTGGCCCAGAGATTAATGAGTTTGCTGAAAAACATAGTCTGACTACCTAGTCACACATTTCTCCTGGCATAGGACTGGAAGGATGACTAGTACAGAGGCTGTGGCCTAAAGTGGTGCCAGGAAATTCTCAGATTGGTGAGAGTATTATCAAAAGACCAGTGAGCTGGGAGGGTATCCAAGTGATCTACAGGCTGCCATGCCAAGAACCCAAGTTCACTTGAATTCCAGGTAAAAATATTCTTTGTGGGCTAAGATGTGTTGTCTCAAACAATGTGCTCTTCTAAATAAATGAACTAAAAATGAAGACAAAATACTGCTGCTTAAAAATCTTATTAAAGGTGTAGTAGTAGATTTGCAAAGTTCTTTATGAAGGCTGAAAATCTATGCCTGGAACACGGAGGGAGAAGCACTGAACAGATTTACTTAAATTCAATTTCAACTTTTCCGGGCTTAATAGATATTAACATCAGGTCAATTTATCTTCATGATTAACTTCCTGTAGGCACCTAAGTTTGACCCCATCTATCAGTGTCGAACTTCACTCCGACTAACCTAGGAAGTCAGGAAGCCTAATCTGTGCTGCCTTGGGTCATGTGTGAATGCAAGATGAGGAAGGTCATTCTAAAGATGTAAAACAGGGAGACTTGCTGCCCAGAGTGGGCCCTCTGGAAATTCAAGAGAAAATGGCTTAGAAATGGTAACACATACCCAACAGCAGGTAGCAACTGGGGCATGGGTGGAGCAAGCTGGAACAATGACAGTGTCTTTGATAAGCATCCTTTGTGGTGGCAGTTCTCCTCTTTGGGGCAGAAATAAAGGTTTTGGAAAAAGTCCTTAGACGCAGAAACAAATGTCCTCTTTGTCACTGTGACTGGGTAGCGAATACAGTCAGGTCATATAATGAAACCATTCACTAGCTTTGGGAATATAAATGGAGCTTCTTCCTACTCATCTCACCCATCCTGAAGGTCAGAACAAGATTAAGATCACCCTGAAATGAACTAACTCCCCTGCTGGTGGTGTACTGATACTTTCAAGATGGTTTAGTTACATCAGTTTCTGAGGACCTCAGAATTGTTTTTCTTTTTTTTTTTTTAAAACCCTCACCACTCATTCAGCCATCTTATTTTTATTTATTTATTTATTTATTTGCGGTACGCGGGCCTTCTCACTGCCGTGGCCTCTCCCGCTGCGGAGCACAGGCTCCGGATGCGCAGGCTCAGCGGCCATGGCCCGCGGGCCCAGCCACTCCACAGCACGTGGGATCCTCCCGGGCCGGGGCACGAACCCGCGCTCCCCGCATCGGCAGGCGGACTCTCAACCACTGCGCCACCAGGGAAGCCCAGAATTGTTTTTCTTTATCCATCAGTATGCATAATATTTACATAGAAGGCAGAAAATAGCATTTTAAAAGAAAACATCTTGTATCACAGAAGGGGGAAAATGGACACTATGAAATGTTGCCCGTCAGCTGTTATTTGGGATTGAGTGTTGAATACAAAGTACTGTACTACTACAAGACTTTGAGGTTATTTGTGAGAATTTCAGAGACCAAGGAGACCCATCATTTTATATTCATCACATGGACCTTTAAAAAAATGTATAATTTTGCATCACAGCTCATGGCCACATTCTTTGTACTTTCACGTTACCATCCAAAACAGTTTAAGGACAGTGCTTTATTTTAAAGGAGAGTATGAGCCTAAACATTATAGTGCTTCATTTTAGATTTTAGTAAAATTGAACTTTTACGTCCCTAATTCATGTCTATTCAGCCATAATTAGCAAATCACACTATTAGTAGTCACACTAATCACATTGATGTGAAAAGAAAAAGTACAGATATGTATGGTGGGAGAGGAGTGAGGTAGGAAACCAAGGGCATTAAGATGGGCAATAGGTACAAAGCAGTTTGTAATTTATGGAGATCAGTACAGGCACAACCACTTTTCTGAACAAGAAAAGCAGTCAATTTTCTGAAACTCTAAAAATTTTAAATTGGCCTTCATATTAGGCTGATTTATTATTTTCTAAATTATCAAGAGGTAAATAACTAAGACCACTGGTTCTCGGATGGAATGGAACAAAGATTTTGCAAGTTGAAGCTGGATGATCTACTGCTAAACTCAAATAATGGCAAGCATTTCCCAATGCATATAGAGTAAGGTAATGGACAGAGCTTTCTAAATTGTAAGCATTTTCCTCATAATTTGGTCTTAAACCATTAATGTGGGCAATGATTTACCTTGACTTCTCAAGGTAGCTTCTGATTTGTCCATAATATATAATTAAGGTTGCCATAGCAATAATTCATGGTGTTCTTTTAATAACACCATGACTCCTACATGTTCTTTCCCTTTAAAGACATCAGAAAACAATAGACTAAGACCATTGATCTATTGGCAGGTAAGTAAATGTAAGCTTAAATAAATAAAGAGAAAGGAGCCTGGGCATCCTTCTGTGCCTCAGACAAAAATGAGGACACTGGCTGTGGTCTGTGAAAAAGAAGGGCACTGCACTTAAGGCAACATCGATATCTTTGGCAGTCTTTTCAAAGGATGAAGTTTCAGCAAGTGCTACACAGTTAATTTTGAGACTTTCCGGAAGGTAATGCTGTCATTAATTACTCTTTATATTCCTCCTAAAGGGAACTTGATTTTTAAGTACTTGTTACTCCTTTAAAACCTGGACAGTAAGGGTTTGAAATAACCATAAAATTTATTTATTTAAACAATGAAAACTGTCAGTCATCTTAACAAATATTTACTGAGTGCCTATCAATAATAACAGTGAAATCTAGATACTCCTCATTTGATTCCTTAGAGATTGGTTTTGATTTCTACATCACTGTTTTTCTAACTTATCACTCCTCTTGGCCTTCCCGAGAGAAAGAGTAAGTTGTTAGCATTTAGATTCTCTTGTAATTTTGCCATCTTTTAAGAGGAACTAGAGAATAAACCCTCATACTAAAACACATTAACAAGGAATTACAAATATTAGCTAAAGGCAAGAGAAATACCACAGAAGACTTTGCATATCAGCACATTGCTTGATTACTATTTAAAAAAACTCAGTCCATTAATGTTTTAAAAAATTAAAGGAATGCTTAACTCTGATTCTGGCTACAACCATAAAAGGATGTTTTCAGTACATGAAGAAATGTATATGATGAGATTAAAGAAGAAACGGGCTATTTATGCTATAGGCATGTCACTGAGATACTCGGTATTATATAACTTCAGAATTAAATCAAGGTTGAAAGGTTTTGGAAATTTCACAAGATATTAGACTTGATTTCTTTAATCTAGAAAGGCCTTCTTTTTTCTATGATTTCTCTAACTCATTCACTCAGCCAATCACTGAACATTAAATTCATTTTTAGTTAAGTGTTAAAAGAACTGGTCTAAAGTAGAACATGAAGAGACCCAGTCTCACGCGTACTCCAGTGTTTAAAATTCTTGAAAGCAGTGATAAAGGATGGTAAAAGGGAAGGCAAACACCAATAATTGGGAATTTATGTGGGCTATATTATGAAAAGATGAGGAAGAGGAGAGACAAGAAATCTCTAAGGTTTAGGACTTTCTGAAATATCAGCATACTTAAATCTTGCAAGTGTATGAGAAAGTCCTATAAATGAATGGTTCAAAGGACAAAGTTCATTATGATATAGAGGAGAAACAGAAGAAAGGAAAACCAAAAATTGGGGTTATGATGTTTTATAATCAAAATTATTTTAGTGTTTCTGGAAGTATGATTAGGATATACGATAGTAGGAAAATAATTCTAAACTTTTAAGCATATGTAAATATATTAATGATATTCAGTGGTGGCACCTGGTGAGTATAAGCAGATACTCCTTACACCCCTTATGAATAGAGCCCTGCCCACAATTTCTATGACCTAGGTAGCCACGTTTGTTTGTTTAGAGGTGACTGGGCCAGAAGTGGTACATGACCCAAGGACTGCCTCTGCCAGGACCCTATGACATGGTCTGGTACAAAAGGAGAACTGAGCCCGTCAGCTTCTCACTCCTGGGAATCAGAACTGGGACACGTGGAGAGTCTGTTACAATTAACAGTGGGAAGTGAAGCTGAAAGCTTGTGATGCAGACAGTCCATAAAAGCAGGTGGTGGCACTCATATAAGAGCCCCTCCTAAGCCAAAGCTATGAGAAAGAGAAAAATGAGTAAGAATAGAAAAGTGTACTGAAGAAGAAAATGGAGTACTCTCAGAGGGAGCAGGGAAGCAGTGAGCAATAGATATAAAGGAAATGATGGGTGGAGAAAAGAGTATTCCGTTATAGCTGCTTTGATTCTTGACATCTTCTAGTTCCAGTCATGAATTCTTACACTGGACCCCTCCTGTTTGAGGTAACTGGATCCTTGAAATCATTAGAGTTTAACCACAGCAGTAGCTTATATAATAAAGCACTACTGGAATGCCTGAGCAAGGAAATGAGCTCTCACTGAGCAAAGGGACCGTAGCAACTGCAGCGTTTTGTGTGTGTTTTATGAATTAATAAAAGCTGATCCGTTGCAAGTACTTTGTACATTATACAACAATTGATAACCATCATGACAGAGACTCATCAAATGTATTATATGCATAAGGTTTTGCACTAGGTACCATGAAGAAGTAAGAAGACATGAACTCTCCCCTCACAAAGCACTCTTAGGAGGATCTAACCAAACTTAAAACACCTCTTCCTTGGAATGAGATTACTTCACCATTTCCTGTCTAAATTAGGTTCCCTTGTTATGTTTCCATATGCAAAAAAGTACTTCCCTATCATAATCAAACTTGCAATGGCTTATCTCTTTCCTTAATACTCCAAGCCATGGGACAGGACTGACTATGTATCTGGTACATGGTGTGTGCTTAATAAATACTAAATGGTGAATAAATAACTGAAAAAATCGAGGCCATGACACAGAAAGTTGGGTAGAAGACTTCTGTAATTCTCAAAAAAACTGATAGAGCTTTTATATTCAGTGAAGGTAGTGATGCAGAGTCATTAAATTTAGGGGAAGTATTCATCTACAGACTCTAATCATTTTAATTTTAAAAGGTTAAAGTGTTTTCCAGAAATACTCACAGACATAGAAAACAAATTTGGTTACCAAAGGGGATAGTGGGGGGTGGGTGAGAGATCAATGAGGAGTTTGGGATTATCAGATACACACCACTATATATAAAATAGATAAACAACAAGGACCTACTGTATAGCACAGGAAACTGTATTCAATATCTTATAATAACCTATAATGGAAAAGAATGTGAAAAAGAATAGAGATATATGTATATGAAACTGATATATATACATATATATGTATATATACACACACATATAACTGAATCACTTTGCTGTACACCTGAAACTAACACAACATTGTAAATGAACTATACTTCAATTTAAAAAATGGTTTAAAAAAAGGTGGGTTTTCCCCTAATTTTTCAGTTTGTGGCCTTGTCACCAGTTACATTTTTACCTTTGTTTTTACCTCTTTTTCATTCTCAAGTGCTGATTCTTCTAAGATTAGACCTTGATCTTCCCAAATAACCTCCTCTCTCCTCCCTCTCTCCCCACAATCCAGCAATGGAGTCAACCTATTTTTTATGAACAGTCTCTAAAGTCCAGTATACGGGTCCCTTACAGTTTTAGAAATCAGGAAAGATTTGCAAGTGAAAAGGCAGATGAGAAAACATGGGCAGATACCATTATTGGTTACAGAAATTTTGAGTGCTCTTCTAGAAATTCTTTTAAAGCCAGGTAATTAATTCGGAATCAGCAAGTCAAGTCACTCATTTTTCAGCAAAGTTACACAATTAGATAGAACATATTTCCAAAATATGCAAACTATGAAGGTGGCCTGCTTCCCAGTAACTACATCATCTTCCTGTAATGCCATCCCGGTTCTGTTTCCTCATACATGCTTGATGATCTCCTCAGTACACATCTTTTTGGACTTCTAGATTTTTAATTCCAAACAGCAAATTATCTTTGCTGACATTTTCTAATTTGCAGTTCTCATGGCATTACATAGGCATTGTAAGGCAAATCTCTCAGTGCTATTTTCTGATTTGAGACTCTGAAAGCTCTCTAGGCTATTTAAGAAAGGGCATCTGGCTTTATTGCATATACGCAGGTGATGTGCCTGCTCTGTCAATGGAAACGGCCACTTTTGGGCACTGAGGACCCTCTTATCTCCAAAAACAGAACACACACCTAGCCTCAAATACTTGCTCAACTGGCAAATCAACTTAAATGGACTTTCTTATCATTTACCAACTGGGCTTTGCTTTCAAAGACATAAGATATATTATCTTTACATCAGGGAAGTATTAGTAGTTTCTGACAGCAACTAAGTATATGACCATATATGCAATGCACAGGCAAAGTCCATTAACACTCAAAACTAAAATTTTCTTCATTTATGAATAATACATGAACTTCTCTGTTTGGACTATGCATTGAAGAGACTTTAGGAAACATCTCACCAGATCCATAAAGCTCTCACCTGTTGCTCCCAGAGCAGGCTCTTGCTCACCCAAACTCCCGTTTCCCACTACCTGGGCAGCAATTCCACAACCTTTGTCATATGCACTTACCATAAATGTAACATTTTATTTAATTAACTTTTAAAACATTAAAACAAATTTACTTTCAAAAGGAAACTCTGTGTATTTTTTCTAATATACATTAAATAAACATGTAAAATATTTATATGGGAATAAAAACATCATCTAAGTTTCAGTGAAACTAAAAGTAGTACTTTGGCTTGTTTCGTTACACGTGTGGATGGAACAGGAAATCCATTGTAGTGGATGCTCTAAGCTTCTTTTTTGCCTCCGCATTCCCAGATGAGCAGAACTGAAAGAAGATGGGCCTAACATACAATCTCCTGTAGTCAGTTTAGCTGCTACAGGTATACTGATAATGAGAACCCTACGAATTAAAACTTTATAGCCAGCTTTAGAATAACATGTTTCATTTTTGTTAAAATTTCAATCACTTCAAAGGCAAACTTTTGTAGGGATAAAGGGAGAAAGGGTGGGTTGGAAAGAATTTATAAACAGTATCTTAGGACTTCATATAACTTCTTACCATTTTTGAAGCAGTTTCATAATTTGAACCTCATAATAAGCCAATGAGATAGAGAAAGGTATATGATTCACAGAATTATCATTATTTTAAGTCCTATAAGCTATTTCTAGGCTTAAAATAGGATAAGAGAAGCTGGACCTTTCTTCAAGATAAAACTAACTAAAATATCACCTTTCTTCTCTTTTGACTGGAGTTAGTCAGGAAATAAGTGATTGAGGCTAAATGAGAACCAAGTTCTGCCTTTTACCCGGGAGTCATAATTTTTAAATAATTTTAAAACTAGACAATAACAACATAAAGCAACAAAACACTGAAAGAAGTTTAAATTACTACTGAAAATGTCCAACTATTTTCTTTCTGTAGATTGCCTTCCAGTTTGCCTACATGCTCAATTTTCACAGCTGTGTTTTCCTATTTTCTAATATATCATATAGTCTCTCCTACTATTACCCCCAATTTACAAATAAGGTAACAGATTAAATGATCTGTCCGAATTCATGTACACAGTTAGAAAATGACAGGACTCGGACTAGAACGTAGGTTTTTTTGCATTTCATTCTGAACCTCTTTCTATTACCCCATACTGTCTCAGAGAGGAAAAGATGTCCCAATTTAAAAAAAAAATCCACAAAAGTCTAAACTTAAGAAATAGATTAAGATGTAATCCTTTATTTTATAGAAAGATTTATCACTGTAGGAGTCCTATAAATGTTGAAAATTCCCCGTCTGCACCATCAGACTTAGTCTCTAGCCTTGAGGAGCTCATATATCATTTGCAATTTAACAGAAATCTTACAGAAGAATGTATATTTAGAGGTAAAGGATTTTGGTCAATATCAATCAGAAAAGAAAAGAAAACATCTTGGAAACTGTAATGTGAACCAGTGGAGAAAAGATAATTGAAGTTAAAAACAACTTCGCAGAAACACATCAGCAGCCCATGGTGCTCCTGTGTGTAGTTATATAGCCTGTTTATATAAGAAACCTCAGAATATGAAGCACAATTACAAAACACTGTTCCAGTTTTCCATAAGCACAGATGCAGTGGGAAAGCAGGCTGCTTTCAAAACCATGCCCAAGTTCCATATTGGGAATTGTATATGATTTTTAAAAACCTGCCCTGTGACTTAGACAAGTGTTCTCAAAGTACATTGTCAAACTGCATCAAAATAAGGTGCTTGTTAAAAATGAAGATTCCTGAGTCTCAATCAAGACTTATTAAATCAGAATGTCTAGGGGATGGTTTTGGATCTTCATTTTTAACAAGCTCTCCAGTTGACTGATAATGCAACACCAAAGTTTAAAAACCACTGACTGGGCTTTCCTGGTGGCGCAGTGGTTGAGAGTCCGCGTGCCGATGCAGGGGACATGGGTTCGTGCCCCGGTCCGGGAAGATCCCACATGCCGCGGAGCGGCTGGGCCTGTGAGCCATGGCCGCTAAGCCTGCGCGTCCGGAGCCTGTGCTCCGCAACGTGAGAGGCCACAACAGTGAGAGGCCCGCGTACCGCAAAAAAAAAACACACTGACTTAGAGGAGTTATTGGATACTTTAGAATATTAATTTCTTAGCCTCTCATTTTGATGTTTCTATATCCCAAGTTTTGTTTTTGCCCCCATGATCACTTAAAATAAAAAAGAAGGTTCAGGTGTTTAGCAAATTACGGTAAAACACATTAAGATGTGGAGGATTGATTGAAGTGACCTCAGGGTTCATTTCCATTATGGATCCAGCCATCAGTGGTACTGAGGTCAAGGGGTAGTGGATATCTCTCTCAATGGATGTAGATGAGGGTAAAATGGAAGTTGGAAAAAGGCAGAAGCAGCCCAAACAAACTCACGAAACAAGTTTTTAGAACAAAGTTATAGGTTAAAAAACAGCAGTTCCTAGAACAGACTGAATGTCCCAGCCTATTGACTCTGCACCGATTTTCTTTACTAGCAAGATAAAGAATGAATAAGGTGATGTGGATCTCTGTTTTTAGCTACAGCTATTGTGTGGGTTCTTAAAAGTTTTCATGGGCAATATTAGCTTACACAATGACCCTTCAGGGCTGATGTTCTATGCATTTATTTCTGGCTGATAACTTCAAGAATTCAAAGAACAAAACAAGGTGATGAATACACAAACCATCAAGATTGAGAAGATAAATCTGTAGAACTTCAGATTAGGAAAGTAGCATAATATTGCTTACGGTACTTATCATACTGAATTTTAAATGATGTCTCTAAACTAATTATCCTCAGGTATCAATGGAACTTTTATAAGACTTGTAGACTAAAACTGCCATACTTTGTGCTATGTATTTTTGTTAAATTCATAGCTCAGATTAATATACTCTGAGGCAAGACAAAAATGTATAATACACAGTTTCTGGATGTTATAATACCATGAGCAACAATAAATGAGTCATGGGCTTTCCTGGTGGCGCAGTGGTTAAGAATCCGCCTGCCAATGCAGGGGACACAGGTTCAAGCCCTGGTCCCAGAAGACCCCACATGCCACAGAGCAACTAAGCCCGTGTGCCACAACTACCGAGCCTGTGCTCTGGAGCCCGCGAGCCACAACTACTGAGCCCACGTACCACAACTACTGAAGCCAGCGCACCTAGAGCCCATGCTCCACAACAAGAGAAGCCACTGCAACAAAAAGGTCGCACATTACAAAGAAGAGTAGCCCCGCTCGCCACAACTAGAGAAAGCCCATGCACAGCAACGAAGACCCAACGCAGCCAAAAATAAATAAATTTATAAAAAAATAAATAAGTCATGAGCAGTGACTGCTATTTCTTGGAAAAGCATCAAAATTAAAATAAAATTTTGTTTATTAAAAGCAAAACGTTTTACTAAAACTTCAATGCTTAAAAAACATGATCAGCAAACAGTATTTGTTAAATACTTTGATTCTGTAAAGTGAATCTGTAAAAGTTGCTTTTAAAAGAGATCTACAGACAGTGAGCAACTCTAGAAATAAAAGAAGATAGAGGAGTAAGAACTAACCCAGAGAGAAGAATTTGAGATATTGGACAATTAATTCCTTGGCCTTTTGAGATCTCTGTGTCTTAACAAAGAATTCCACATGTGCTATAGTTCTGGCAACGCAGTTCCACACATTCCATGGCTGATTACCTGTTTCTAGCTAAAGAAAAGTTAACTTTTTTTCCTTGGTAGTAAAATAAAATTTGTTGGGTGTCTACTACTACTACACATACCTCAGAAATTTTAGACACTAACTTAGACACAAAGTAAGAATTATCTGGCTAAAATATCTCATTTCTTAGTCTCAAGAATCCTGATGGGTTAGTAGTATTATCCTCATTTTGCAATTGAGAAAACTGTAGCTCAAAGGTTAAATGACTGTCCGAGAACACACCATAGGCAATACCGGTGGTGAGATTCGAACATAAGTTTTATTCTGAAGCCCATGCTTTTCTCACCATGATTTGCTGAGTTCCATGAGTCTGTGGACCCAATGATCTATATAGTCATCCCTTGGTGTATGTGAGGGATTGATTCCAAGAGTCCCCATGGATACCAAAATCCATGGATGCTCAAGTCCCTTATATAAAATGGTGTAGTATAGCTGGCTCTCTGCATCTGCATGCTCAACAAACTTTGGATCAAATTTCAGTCTGAATACAGAGGACTGACTGTATGTTGGGACTGTTTTAAGGAGTTAGGTTTGCAGGCACGGAACGGTTTTACCAAAACCATTCAAAATGGGAAGAGACTGACATCCCTCCAGCATAATAAAATCAGGGTGGAGTCTCAAAAATATGCATTAAGGGACTACTATGTGTCAGGCTCTGGGGATACTGTGGTTGATCAAGACACAAGGTCCCTAACTTCCAAGGGGCTTACATTCTAACAAGAGAGATAAAGATACTCAACAAGCCAACAAATGTGTTTCAGATGGTGACCAATGTTTTGAAAACATATGGCAGGGTACAGGCATGAAGGGTGACTATGGTATGTGACAGCTGTTTTAAAGAGTGGTCAAGGAAGGCTTCCCTGAGGAGGTGATGTCCTCGCTAAGACCCAAATGAAGAGAAAGAGGCAGGAACATCCTGGATGTGTTCAAGGATCAGCCAGAAAGGCAGTGCAGTGAAAATGAAGTGACTCAGAGTATGGCAGGAGAGGTCAGGGAGGTGAGAGGTGCCATGTAATGGAAACCCACATCCAAGAAAGGGTACACGTCCGGAGCAGTGCGTGGAGGAGTGGCACGCAGGTGGCGATGGCTGCTGTCAGACAAGAGAGGTGGCAGTATGCTGGCATAGCAGGCTCTCAGTTCAACAGCTATGCCAGCATCTTGCCTCCTCTCCAGTTCCAAGTTACAGGGGCAGCACCATGCCTCTTCGATGTTTTACTTTTCCAGAATCTTCCCTTCCACCTGAGGGAGGGAAAACACACTCATTAATTGAAAATGCAAACGGGTTTCTGAACATTACAACACAATCTTCTTAGAGCATCCAATTCTGAAGATGTAGTTAAGCACAGGAAGGTTGTGGCTAGTTTCTTTTTTTCATGGCCTTTGATCTAAAATGAGTCCTGAGAATGTTTACTGACTGCTTGTGAAACGACGGGGGGAAAATGCTGACAAAAATTTTAAGTCAGTAAAGTCTGAAGTTGATGACAGTTAATTATAGGTTATTACCACTATATTCACAGTCCACGGTACATCCCAGTGACTCTCAGTACAGTTTTATTTTTACTCTAATAACTCTCTTGGTCAATTTCTGCCACTCAGATGTACTCAAACAATAACAAACTGTCACCCTGCAATGTGTAGTTCACCGCTTTATGTGCTCTTAAAAATAGTGCCCCTTTGAGCCAGTTAACTCCCAGCTGGGAACTTAATCCACAAGAACATTTGCAAAAGCACCAGTATCATGTCCAAAGATGTTCACTGAAACACTGTTTTTAATAGCCAAAGAACTAGAAACAACCTGAATGTCCATCAGTATGACTGATATTGGCTAAATTATGATTATAAGTTATGATATAGCCTCACAATAAAGTACTTTGTCATTCTTACAAAGTATTATGGCATAAGAATAATGACACGGTGTATGAGAACTTCTGTGTCAGTGAAAAAGTATGTATAATCATACACATATCTTGGGGTGCACATATAAATTATTTCTTGAAGGGTACATGAGTGATTTATTATTTTAAATAATGGTTTATTATTTTAAAAGTAATTGGATGACAGGATTATAAATTATTTTTGTTTTCCTCTTTATATACATTTCTAATAAAAATACTAATAAATATTACTTACAAAAAAATGAACCTAAGATATACCCACATAAACATAAAACATTTTGCTGCATAGTGCTACCAAGGTACAGATAAGAAAGAATCACTTTCACTTAAACTTGACTAATATCAATTGCATTTGCCAGAAACAAAAGTTCACTGTTCCCTAAGCCTGGAGCTAGGCATATACAGACACATTCACTTATACATGTGCACTATGTGGCACACATTTCTAGTGGGAGGACAGGAGGTAATGAGGGTTCTATTACACAAGACCCTGTAAACATTGTCCTGGAGCTAGAGAACTGGTGGAAGAGGTACTAATTGACTTCCTAGAGTACAATTCAACTTGATCATGATCTATTAATGTAAAGGTATTTAGGAATTTTTGGTCCATTTTTGGTTCATCAAGTACAGAACATCAGTTCAAAATTAATGGTAAATACAATACAGCTTAGGTTACAAAATGCACCACTGAATTAAGAAGATTTAATTAAATCAAATTTCTTCCAAAAGTTTAGTCTTTTTAAAATATTCCTAATATTCATAATTGAGAGGAAGATGTAGATTGCCATCATTTTGGAAGGAAGAGACTACATATTTGAAAACAATAATTCCTTGTGACTTTTTCAGATCCATTTTGCATATGCAAAAGAAAACTGAATGCTAGCAACTATGTGATTTATCAGTCAGATGCAGTAGATACAGCAGATACCTAAGAAGTCATACAGGCTATTTTAAATGAAGATCACTTAAAGGGAAAAGCTAGGATAATGCAATAACCTGCCCCATGTTCCTCTTCCTTATTTACTTGCATTTTTAAAAAATAAGATGAAACTTACTTTTGTAAGTTATCAAATAATTGTTCAATTTATAATTTAAAAGTCTAGAACAAGATCATGTCCTTCCCCTATTAAAGAAGTTGTTGCTGTTAAAACTTGGGTCCTTTTGTTAATTTCTCTGATGTATTCAGGGAAGATGGCTTCCATCAGACACTGGTAAAATGCACCTCCTCACCACATACACCTCAGACAAATTTCTTGCAAAAATACAGCCTAACCATGAATTATGTTACAACTGGAAAGCAAAAAAATATTATGGGTACCTGATTATAGCCTTTGGCAGTTAAGGTTAAACTTTGAAAAATACTGTCAATGAAATGCCCTGGAGAGAATGCAGCGCCTATTTATAATTTTCTTCCTAAAAGAAGAATAAAAATAATTTTTTTTCTTCTTTTTTGCGGTACGTGGGCCTCTCACTGTTGTGGCCTCTCCCGTTGCGGAGCACAGGCTTCGGACACGCAGGCTCAGCAGCCATGGCTCACGGGCCCAGTTGCTCCGTGGCATGTGAGATCTTCCCTGACCAGGGCACGAACCCGTGTCCCCTGCATTGGCAGGCAGACTCTCAACCCCTGTGCCACCAGGGAAGCCCTAAAAATAATTTTTAAAAACATCTCAAACCTACTAAACCTTTTTGTAGTAAAATTAACAAAATAAAGTTTAAATTATAGAACTTTCAAACTATTTTAACTAACTTTAAATTCATTTAAAATGAATAAGCTGATTTCATTTTGTGAATAACTGATTTATAACCATTCTGGCAGCAAATCCAGCATGTCCCAGACATGAGTGGGACAGGAGGCAGTTAGCTACACCAGCCCCCATTAGTCCACAGATATAAAGAATGAGAACAACTCAATCAGAGAAAAATGGTGTAACTAGAGCTGGAATACAATCTACTTTTTTTTCAGAGCTGGAATACAATCTACTTAACACTTCATTAAAAGAAAAGTTTTCTAAAAGTGGCTGGAGGTAGGGGGCTGATTATGTATAAAGAGCTAGAATGTCCTATTTTTCAAGTACAGTATTATGGAAAAATTTGTGGTCCAATCAAGAACATAACTGTGGGGAAAAAATAACATTCACTGAATGTGTTGGTATTGCTTTTGGGAACAGACAATTTGACAGGATGTGCTTAAAGCTACTCCCCAACTGATAGAAGCCAGATGTGTGTCTGCCCTGCATCTGGGGGACTGCAAGAAAGAAAGGGGTATAGTTATACATATATATAATTATATATATATATTTATTTTTAGAGTTATATATATTTAATTATATATAATTATATAAACTATATGGAAAAAATAAGAAATAAGACTATATAAATATATATTATACATTTTAATTTAGAAATATTAATAAAACACAACTGAATATCTGTATCAGGCATCACAAACAACCCCCATGCTGCAACCACTAAATTAAAGATAAACTGGCAGAAAGGGTTGGGTTTTTATTCCTTGCCCTCCCCATTAGCCCCTGGCTTTCCTGCTGGAATATCTCATACTCGCCTCTGCCAGTCCAATGTCCACCTCCCCACACACACATATACTGTGGCACCTACCAGGCTTGTTCTCCCTCAAAGAACTCCATTCCCCCAAATTACAGTCCTCTATCCATTCTAAACTGCCTTTCCTCTTTGCATAAGTTCTCTGTGGGAATGAGAAAGAAGAAATCTATCCCTTCATTATAGGAATTTAAGACAAACTGCAAATGGTTCAAAGGCTTAAGCCTTCAAGGGGACCTGACTTCTTTAGGAGATGAGTATTATACAAAATTAATTTTTAATGAGAAGATACGGAAGATGGTTTTAATACGGGGATCACTATCCTACAACTTCCTGCCTAAAATAGGCCAAGATTAAATCATTGACCATTTTCCCAAATTCATGTAAAGCCAGTGAGAAAGGAAGGTGGGGGGGGAGAACCAATTCTCTTGAGAAAATGGTATGTACTTTTACATTTTTTCCCCTTTTTAACCCTCCGAAAGGTGGTTGCAGTGGGTATTATTATCCTCTTAATTATCTCAAGTAAACAGACGAAAGTTAACCTACCAATAATTCCATTACTTTAACATTTGTTGGCATCTATTATATGCCAAACATTGTGCTGAAGACAGGTCTCCGTCCATAGTGAGTTACCCAAGTTGGGGGAGGGGTAAACCCTTAACACATTATATGTCTCAACTTACTTTGGTAAGTCCTATGATCAGTTATGCACAAAGTGTATCAAGAGAAAACATAGCATTGTGATGGATTACAATTTACGGCCTCAATTCTCCCTGTATTCACATTCTGGCCATGTAACTTTGCAGTACCCATTCTGACTCTGGAGTTATTAGCTGTGTAATTCACTTTAGTCAACTTGTTACGTTACAAGACAGGATGCAAGCAGACCTTAAAAAGCACTGTGAGACTGTGCTTGCCTGCTCTTTCCTGAGCCTTAGCCATCACTATGAGAACACACCTAGACTACTCTACTGAAAAATAAGACACATAGTGCAAAGTCTCCCCGGTCGTCCTAGCCGAGGCCAGCCTAGATCAGTCAATAGCCTGCCCTGACACATGAGCATGCCTAACCAAGATGAACAGAGCTGCTTAGCTGACCACCCCAACGTGTAAGCAAATAAACACTTCTGCCGAACTCCTTTGGATTTTTTTTCTGGTTGTTTGCTATGCAGCATTATTGCTTGACAATAAGTGACATAAATAATGATTAAGACTATGTGCTCTGGATTTAGGCTGACAGGGTCAAAATTATCCTGAGAGCAGTGTAGGCCATGTTTGTTCAAGCCATCCATTTCACTAAAGTCATAGCGAAGTCAACAGACACCCAAGTTCCTTCCAGCACTCTGCTGGTAAATTGTAGGATTTCAGTGAATATTAATAAATGAGTAAACTTTGATCAACCACTCTTTTGCTAGATGGTGGGTTCCTTGAGGATAGGAGGCAAGTCTCATTTATCTCTGCATCCCCAGGACACAACGTGATACAAGGCCTTCAGCAGAAAGGTCAGTCAGTATTTGTTGAATAAGAGAATAGTAAGGATTTGGGTAATTTTACCAAGTCAATGGGAAGCTGCCAAAGAGCTGTAAGGAAGCAACATGAGAAGCTTTGTGTTTTTAAAAACACAATTTTTCTCCTAAGTTTCAACACTTTTTATCTCTTTATTTTTAAGACTTGTGATGTGGCAAGATGACTCTGGCTGCTCTTTAGTAGTGAATGGACAAAGGGGCCAGAACGGATTAACAGAGACCAGCTGGCAGCCACGAAGGTTGTCCAGTCAGAGATGGTGTCAGCTTGGATTAGAAGAAAAAAGAACACAGATTCTAGATATATTTGGGAGGCACAATAGAAAAAACTTGCTTGAGGGCTTAAGGAAATAGAAGAACCAAGAAAAAAACCCAGTTTCCTGGTCTGTGCTCCTGGATGGGCATCGGTGACTTTCACTGAAATAGGGAACTCTGAAAGAGGACAAATATTTTAAAAATGTAGACTCCTAATTAGAGAGATCTTGAGTTAATCCTAGTATAAAGCCACCATCTGGAAATTCAATTTAAAGAATCTGTGGTATCAATTTACTTCAAGATTGATGTTCCTTGAACAGTAAATTGTAACCTGTTGCACTAGAAAAGTTCATCTGCCTTATGTGGCCAAAGTGATCTGAAGGAAAGCCATGCTGCGTCTTGGTTAGAGGACAAAATATAACCCTGCTGTGGAAACTTCTTGAACTATATTAAACCTTTAAAGGAAATTAAGCTTAAGGAAGAAAAGAGTGTATGTGACACATTTGAAATCAGTTTTAGAGACTAAGGGTGAATCCTTTCCTGCTTAACTAACTTTCCATGGACCTAAAAATTGAACTAGACTTTACAGCGCTCCATAAACACAAAGTATGCACTCTTACTTTGCTCCCTTTCATTCATCTTAAACTCCATATTCCTAGAATTTCAGTTAATGCAATTATTTTAAAAAATCTAATTGTTTAAGGTCATGATTCAATTATCCTTTTGAATACTGCTATTGCCACCATACTGTGGTCTATACCAGTGTAAAAGCATTGGCTTGATTTGGTAAATGGCATCTTTTCCTAAAGATTTTAGTCCTTAATCAAGCCCTTAAAACATGTCCTTTATTAAATAAAAATGTTTATTTTACAATAGGGTCATTACTTTATTTGAGTATGAGTCATTCTATTTTCTCTTGATTTCATGGCCATGGACTGCCACCCCAATCCTAGCTAGTTACCTAAGATTGTGTGCTGTTGGCCTTAAAGGGGTTATGAGAGACTGGGGATAGAACCATGCAAACCTATCAACACTTCTAGAAAGAGACCAGAGCATTCTGATGGTGGGTGAGCAATATTTTCATGTGTGAAAATGTAGAGAAGGTGGAGCTGTTGTGAGTCACACACGAGGTGAGTGACTTACCAGTAATATATGATACCTCTGAAAGCCCAGCCAAGAGGACCCTTTAACCACTGAATAGCCGTCACCCTTAAAGATCTGGTATAGTGCATACCTTAAAAAACAAAATCTTATAAAAATATTGAATCACTATGCTGTACACCTGAAACTAATATACTATTGTAAATCAACTACACTTCAGTAAAAAATCTTTATAATGGTTGAGTTTCCCATTAAATTCATATCCTAGATCCTCCAAAGCCTTAACCAAAGGGAGGATGAATTTAGAATTTATTAAGTGTCAAACACTTTACATCTATTCTGTGATTAAATCCTAACTCCAAACTGAAGAGTTGTTGAGGAAAATTATCTCCATTTTGTGCATGAGGAAACTAAACCTCAGAAAGGTTAAGTAACTAGTTAATAATCACATTGCTAGTAAATGTTACAGGCAGAATCAGCATGTCTTCCCCCATACACTGTATCTGTGCTCGCATACTGAATTCTAGCTTCACCAGCTTTATTTCCTACTTAACAACATGGCTCTCCCTTTGCAGCTAGATTCATCTCACCATCTCCATAGCATGCCAGATCCACCCCCAGATCCACTGTGTTCACACCATTTCTTCTGTCCCTGAAATATTCTTCTAAATGATTTTTCTGCTTCATGATTCCAAAAGGATCTATCCAAAAGGAAGCATTCTGAACTCAAAAAATTATCCACCAAGTTGATTCACAGCAAATCTATAAAGGACTCAGTCTTCTTCTTTATCAGTAATCTTTTGGACACCGTCTAAACATAATAAAAATATAAAACATGCTAGATGTTTACCTGTGAGCCAACTAGCACCAAATTCAGACATAAAGAACACATTACAGGGGAATCGTCCAAGTAATCCAAAAACCAAAGGCTCTCAAATATCTCCATCACCTGTAAGTGGTGGAGAATGCTTAGCCTTAGAACGCTAAGTCTCCAGCCCTTTGCAAGTATTGTTCCCTAAAGCCTATTAACCCCCTCCTAACATGCCCCTTGGTCTCCCTAGAAAACCAGAATTCATCTTCAAGACTGCTCAGGTAGTGTCTTGCTGCTGTTGCTGCTGCTGCTGTTAAATGCCCTTTTCTAACAAAGGAACAGACTGAGGAATGCTAAGTTATATTTACTGGAGGTTGTTTTTTTGTTTTATTTTGTTTTTTAATGGTCCCTTGCAGGTAATTTTGGTGCTACTGGAAGGCACATTGACAAACTGGGCCCAATCCGTGTATACTTTTGCTCAAATTAAAATCCAATGCCCTAAACCGCTAATGACGATGGGGCAGTTTTCAGACCCAGAGATTACCAAGGCTCCAAGAAGAGCTGGATTCCAGAAGGGGACTTTAGGAAGGAATATGGCCTGACTACGTCAAGGAGACTGGAGTAAAGGTCACAGTGCACAGGCCGCAAGTAACCTGGGGTAGGAGGTGGCGAGGTGGACGGCCTATAGGAGAGAAAAGCAGTGACAGCAACAACAATGCTTACCATTTGTTTCTACTCTGTGCAGATACCATGCTAGGCTTTCATATACGTTACTGGACTATTTCCAATCCTCCCAAAAGTCCTGCAAGGTCACACCAGCATTTCTATTTTATTCTCTTTATAGAGAATGTGCAAAATTGATGCTTTATAACCCAACTCTGATTCATGAAAAGGAGTTCTGCTTTGTTTAAGAACAAAATACCAGCTTTTCCTTTGCACCTTTTCCAGCTGTGCTACCCTTTCACTAAATATATCTCCAAGTTCTTGTCTAGGGCTAAAATTTTCATTTTAATACCTGCTAAGGGAAGATAAATATTAATAGATGTTAAACAAGAATCAGAGTGAATGTGTGTATTTTTAGATATTTCCTCTAAACAACTCGAGCTGCTCTGGAAATACTTATTAAAGTGTATAAATCATCTTCCTAGTAAATGCTTACAAAAAACTCAAATAAGCTCAAGGAAAAAAAGAGAAAAAATGGAGAACAAAAGAAAACCTGGAGGGCTTCCCTGGTGGCGCAGTGGTTGAGAGTCCGCCTGCCAATGCAGGGGACACGGGTTCGTGCCCCGGTCCGGGAAGATCCCACATGCCGCGGAGTGGCTGGGCCCGTGAGCCATGGCCGCAGAGCCTGCGCGTCCGGAGCCTGTGCTCCGCAACGGGAGAGGCCACAACAGTGAGAGGCCCGCCTACAGAAAAAGAAAACCTGGAGAACCAAAGACACAAGACCAGCTTCAGTGAGGAGGAGGCAAGTCCAAACAGTAATGAACTTGGCAGTGCAATGAAGAGGCTGCCCTCTGGGCCACAGAAGCAACATCATACTTAAACTGTCATCACTAGCCTTTTATGCTACTCTTTCTGCCAGCTTTTGGTAATCTGATACAACCACAGGAAAAAGTGCTTATCCCCCCAGATGGTGAGGAAGCCCCTGCCCTCGAGATTTTTGTTTTTCATAGGACTGGGTATATATTACTACAAATATGTTTATCTTTTATTACAATGAAGATCCATTTACATATTCCTAATTATGTTTCTGCTAATATTGACAGGAATTATATTTTACTAAAAGACCTACGTCTTGATTACTGACGTCAGCCTGAGAATGTTCACTCAAAAATGCAAGAAACACAAAATCAAAATTTCATTTCCTGATGACAGGAAATGAAATTAGTATGCAGTGTTCTAAGGCAAATAAACACATTACACTTTTAAGACAATTATAAGAAGAGTCTTTGCCTTATTAATTTACAATTAGCTTTCTCTCCTACAGACATAACTTGTGCTGGGATTTTAGCAAGATAAAATACTTAAAAAGGAATGGAGAATGCTTTAACTAGATAATTTCAACTTTGGTTCTATCATGTTTGATATCCAGAAGAAAATGCAAACTATTCCATTTACTGTATTGCAAAGTATCTGCTACTGCAAGGACGATGACATTTTAAAGACCTGAAACAAAGAATTAGGCTGGATTGTTCTGAGAAGAAGCAAGTAGGAGACAAGGCACTTTCCAAACACAATGGGATGGTTAGAACAGACCCAGGGACACACGGATTTCAAAAGAAAGTTAGTAAAAAGAAAATGTAAAACAAAAAAACACAACTCATTACGCTTCATTTAAAATATTACGTAGTGAATAATGAAAATGTCTTCATATAATAAATTATAGAGTTTCACACTTAAACCTTCATATTTATTGAAAGAGAGAAATGTATATTTTTAGAAATACTATTCTATTTAAATTATGCCTTAGAAATCCTACTAAAAATTTACTCTGAAACCCCAAAGTTAGCAGAAGGAAAGAAACCATAAAGATCAGATCAGAAAAAAACTAAAAAGAAATGAAGGAACAATAGCAAAGATCAATATAAGAAACAAAATTGAGTTATTTGTAGTGAGGTGGATGGACCTAGAGTCTGTCATACAGAGTGAAGCAAGTCAGAAAGAGAAAGAGAAATACCGTATGCTAACACATATATATGGCATCTAAGAAAAAAAAAGGTCATGAAGAACCTAGGGGTACGACAGGAATAAAGACACAGACCTACTAGAGAATGGACTTGAGGATACGGGGAGGGGGAAGGGTAAGCTGTGACAAAGTAAGAGAGTGGCATGGACATATATACACTACCAAACATAAAACAGATAACTAGTGGGAAGCAGCCGCATAGCACAGGGAGATCAGCTCGGTGCTTTGTGACCACCTAGAGGGGTGGGATAGGGAGGATGGGAGGGAGGGAGATGCAAGAGGGAGGAGATATGGGAACATATGTATATGTATAACTGAGTCACTCTGTTATAAAGCAGAAACTAACACACCATTGTAAAGCAATTATACTCCAATAAAGATGTAAAAATAAAAAAATTTACTCTGTAACTTAAGGTGATTCTACTGATCCATTTCAGAAACATTAAAAACACAAGCACTCTAACTAAAATGTATATTTTCCCCAGTAAACTTAAATGTTAAGAACTACATTTATTTTTCATATATGGTAACCAGTTAAAAGTGTATAATGGAATATCAATGGATAAATCCTGGGAAAATACAACTCTTTAACCGCAATCACATTTTGAAAGCACAGATATTTGCTTCTCTATCAAGTTTTACTACTCAGTTTATTTCTGACTTACAAAATGTCTTAAAAGCAGCATAACGATGAGCAATTTTGTCCCAACTTCCACATCAGAAGATCAGATTCCAACCTTATTCCAGATAAGAAACTAACTTTTCACTTCCTCCTCATTTCATGATCACCTGGGGGTTAAGGTGAAACTTTTGAGGGTACAAACTACAGCCTGGGGTTGGAGCTAAGCAAACTCTTCTCCTTTCTGGGAATTCTAGTACTTTCAGAGTTTCCAGCACAACAGGGTTCTCAAGCCCTTGCAGTTCACTAGAATCCTTTTACTTACTCCTGGACCTCACAGCACAGTGAATAAATCAGAATCTCTAGAAATGGGGCCTGAGCATTGGCATGTTTATAAAAGCTCCCCACATGATTATCATGTGCAAGCAGGGTAGAGAACCACAGATAGAAGGCTTTAAGACAGATGGATGGTTACATTATGGTCAGCTTAACAAGCTGGTGAACCAATAATGTTGAGCGGAGAAAAATGAGGGGAAGCCTCTATGATGAATTGATAATGACCAGAGAAAGCTCTATCTGTAGGTACATGAGGATGGAGCCAATAGCCAGAGAATGTTAAGTCCTGGGCAAGCTGTGTGGCTTTAGGCAAATCCTCTAAGTCCCCTGGAGTGCAGAATTGGAGGAGAAGGCAGAGTGGAAGATTCACCAGTCTTAACCACAGCTGTTTTGTCTGTTTTCTATGTTTTGCTTCTGCAGGATTCTGTGGCTAAGAACAGCATGAACACGGCTGATCCACATGTCCTCTAAGGTCTCTTCTGAGGTAATTTTACAACATCCCGGGTAACATAAATACGAGGAATTGGCTTACTGGCCCAGCATAAGTTAAGAATAAAAAAGAATTTAAGATAATCACAGTGATGCTTCTATTCTGTGGTCCTACACCCACTCTTCCCCACAGATCAACTCTGTGGGCAGGAGGAGTTTATCCAAGATGCTCCCCCATCCTCAATGGCCTTCCCTCTCCCAGCATCTCCCAGGTACACAATATCTCTGTGATTTTCCCCTCCCACCATTGCACCAGATTGCACTCTTTTATGAGTCAATTCAGATTATCTGTAAAGTAAATGTAATCAACTCATGCCCAGATTATAGCCTACATTTGAGGCCCTAAAACATCACTTTTTCTGGAGACAAATTTTCACTGTGGAATAAAGAGGCTATACGTGTTCCAGCTGTCTTCTGGGTTTACCTCTCCAAATCAGCTCTCCACCCTGCTCTCTGCCCTGGGAGGCAGACCTGTGACAGACTATATAAACAATTCCCCAGTCCTCTGACTTCCTGCTGGTGACAGCACTGAGGAGTCCTGATAGATCAGAGGAAAGAGAGGGAAACTGGAATATAAATTCCCTGGGCTTGCTCCCTGTGGGGCTGTGCCCCTCAGCCCAAAGTCATAGGTCCACTCAAAGTGGCCCTCTTGCAGGTTCCAGTTATTCCCACCCCTCACCTTCTTGTCTAGGAGTGCAAACCATCTCTGTTCTTAGAAGCCCTTCTTACTCTGCCCCCTCTGTTTTAAATAGTTCCTTTATTGAACCCAACAAGAATTATCCTAATTTGAGTGATCTGTTTCCTGATAGGCTCCTGACATATTTGTTGGCCAAAGATTTTCACTTTTAGATTTTTCAAGAAATAATGAGAGATGTATGCAAAGATTCAGGGGTATCATTAACTATTTTGAAGAGATATACCAGAGTCAGGACTGATCAGAATGAGTGTCACCTGTGTCCTAGAGGCCTGCTACTGTGCCACACCAGGCATTAAATTAGATCATGAGGAGTCCAGGAGGGGTAGAGAGAGGGGACTCAGGATGGTTGGGGTAGTGACTACTTTCCAGTCAGTATGGAAATATTCCAGTATTTTAGCAAGTACAGCCAAACCAGCTGAAGGTTAGTGAATCCTGTATATAATGCTGTTCATTGCAGAATGATTTATGATAGGAGACAAACAGAAAAACTTAAAGAAATAACGGAGTACAGTAAAAAAAGAAGTTGCTACAATACATTTTAAACTGAATCGTAAAGCCCTTTTGGAGATTTTGGTGAGCATTTTCACTTCATCCCCTCTCAATCAAGACTTATTGCTTAAGCTTTGTAGACCAGATTAAAGAACTGATGCAGTTCAGCACCGATGAGCTAACAACCAAGTGGAGAAGGTGGACAGACTGAAAAATAACACATCACTCTAACACAGGCAAGAACAGAAACAGCTAAAGATTTTTAAAATACAGGGAAAGAGATGACTTTTGTTTGGAAGGAGGTCATGAAGAGCTTCACAGAGGAACTAATGACTGAGCAGGACTGTGAAGACTAAACAATGGTTCAAAAAGCAGATAAGGCAGGATGGAACTTTTCTAGGAGAGAACAGTCCATGCAAATGATCTCAGGCATGAAACAGCCAGCAACTAAACAGAATTAGTTCTGCTCTCTTTCTCCTAAAATAGAAACTTGTAAGGATCTTGACTTTGAGGGGCACAGAGTAAGCATTTATGAAAAACATACTATATATCAAGGATTAGGCTAGTTCTGTTTTTTTTCCCCCCCAAACTGAGACCATATTACAAATAAGAAAACTGAGGCCCACAGAAGTAAGGGCTATTTTAGACATTTCTGGAATTACACCTTCACGGGTAGTTACTTTCTTTATATTATTCTTATGTTTATATGCAATCTTTTTTCCCTTGTTTTTATATTGTATTCTATCACTTGCTCTCATTACATGCAAAGGATTAAGATGAATTAATGGTGTCCAGGGTTTTGGATTTACCCACCAGAGCACTTCCTCATCGTAACAAGAATTACTTCACTGCGGATACCTGTCCATAGAGTGTGTGTGTGTGTGTGTGTGTGTGTGTGTGTGTGTGTGTGTGTAGGGGGCAAGTTCAAATGGGACATGTCATAAATGTAAGCAGTTTAGGGAGCAAGTAATCAGAAAATAACATGTGCCATGCTGGAATAATCACCTTAAACGTGAAACCTTCAATGAAAGCAAATCTTTAAGGAATTCAACATAGGAATTAAATTCTTTTAAAATTACAGGATGTTCTGGGCTCTGGATCTGGTAGAATTTCTCAAAACTATTGATAAATACTTGTATTTGTCGTTTTGAAAATATTTTCCAATATTAACTATTTTAGGCCACTTATTTTTATTAGAATGGGTTAATTCTGGGGTTATTAATTTTTGCTACTTCCTACGTATGCAAAAAGTAATTATTTAATGATATGCCTATGTGGGCCAAAATCTACAAATGTTTAATGTAGATATCAGGTCAAGCGTCACTCTACAGAAATCAAGAAATCAAGTTAAGCCCAGTCCATCTCTCGCCATTAAGGGATTTCATTTGGGCATAAATTTATTTGGCCAAGACAATAAATTCAGTTTTTCTTCAGCACAAACCAAATTACTTTCTTAGATGTTTGTTGCTTTACTCCACTTAGATCTCTGGTCTTTGAAGCCCAGGCATCCAATTAAGAACCTTTTAATTCTATTATAGCTCAACCTTATACCACCTGACTTCAATGGGATATTCTACAAAAAAGCAAGCTGACTTGAGTTCCTTTAAACTTTGAGAAAGTTAATTAATATTCGCCAAGCACTTTGAAGATAAAGTGTGTCAAGAGTAATAATTATTTTTAAAAATAAAATCACAGGGAGCTACCATTCTATAATTTTTTGGTGCATCTTTATTATTTTTTTTTAATCCATGCTTTAATATCCCTCAAAGTGAGGAGGCGGTGCAGATATAAGCATGTAGCCTGTATTTTCTTTCAAGTAAATTCAAAGTCAGGCCAAAAAAAATGCACTTTCCATACCACATTTTGCTCTCCACAACTTTTAGGCACAAAGCACATTTAAAAGCACTATTCTGGGGACTTCCCTGCTGGCACAGTGGTTAAGAATCCACCTGCCAATGCAAGAGACACGGGTTTGATCCCTAGTCCAAGAAGATCTCACATGCTGCGGAGTAACTAAGCCCGTGCACCACAACTACTGACTGAGCCTGCGCTCTAGAGCCTGCGAGCCACAACTACTGAAGCCCACATGCCTAGAGCCCGTGCTCTGCAACAAGAGAAGCCACCGCAATGAGAAGTCCGCACACCACTATATCTTCCATGCAGACCCCTCCACCTAGCCTTAGCATTATTACATCTGTGTTACCCCAAATAACCAAGTATTAGAATTCAGCCTATTTTCTCTATGTATTACATCAAATACCATGATTCAGACTGGCATGGAAATTTGATAAATTATATAATTAAATTTTTAACACTTTAAATAGACTTTAAAAAGGATGATCTCTCAAAAGACAAACTCTAGTGGATCCAACAGTGGGAACCTAAATCTAAGAATCTAGAAGAACCCATTGATTTCCTTGTAGGAAGTTATAAACTGTGGTGAGGCTGAGATTAGATGCCTGCCCTCCCGCCAGTACCTCTGCTTATGAAGCCTTTGCACGGTGTGGCCTTCATACAACCTGTGTGTGTGTGTGTGTGTCTGTACACACTACATTTATCAAGTTGAGTACATGGTGGTGGTTTATGGAGGTCGGGGGCACTTGACAGAAGAAGTGGGAAGCACTGTTGAGACTGAGCACATCAGCCAGTCTATAGGAAATTACTTAGGAGGCTTGGCTTCTAGAGAAAATGGCTCACTGCATTCAGCATGTCAAATCCGTGAGAGCCTTCCAACTTACTAACTTGATTAGTATAAAATGACCATTGGCAAAAGCAAAAACCGAATTGTTTATAAATTTTCTCTCACTTTGATGGTGAGTGTCAAAAATTTTTTTTAAAGATTTTAAAGGATGGGGACTTCCCTGGTGGCACAGTGGTTAAGAATCTGCCTGCAAATGCAGGGGCCACAGGTTCGAGCCCTGGTCCGGGAGGATCCCACATGCCTCAGAGCAGCTAAGCCCGTGTGCCACAACTACTGAGCCTGTGCTCTAGAGACTGCAAGCCACAACTACTGAGCCCACATGCCACAACTGCTGAAGCCTGCATGCCTAGAGCCCATGGTCCTCAACGGGGGAGGCCACCGCAATGAGAAACCCATGCACCGCAACAAGGAGTAGCCCCTGCTCGCCTCAACTGGAGAAAGCCTGTGCACAGCAACCAAGACCCAACACAGCCATAAGTAAATAAATTAAAAAAAAAAAAAAAGATTTTAAAGGATGGTCAACAGGTTTCAAGAAACTTAAAACATTTTAAATTCTTAGGTCTATTTAGAAAATAATGTTGTTTTTGCATATTAGCATTTATTAGCTTTTATTTAGCTTTTATCTGTACCTAGCAGGCATTTCCTAAAATTATAACCAAAATTGAAAAAAAAGCACATTGCCTGTAACGATCTGAGAGAAGCTGGTGAAGTGAATAAAATTTTAAAAAGCATTTACTCCTTTAGGACTCATAATTGTAGTATTCTGCCAAGAAATCTGTAAAAATTTCATATCATCATGCTTCTGAATTAGCAACTCATAAAAAGTAAAATTAAACTAATTCATAAATTTCAATAGTATAAAACATTGCAGATTTGAAATTAATTAATAAAAATATTCCCAAGTCCAGGAAGACAATAAAATAGCTGTCTTGTGTGTTACTGGAATAACATTTGTTTTCTTCCTCCATTGGTAGCTATTAGAATTTTACCTGTGGTGATGAAGTGTTCCACAATATGCAGGGTGGTAATTTCAAAACCTTCTCATGAAGTTAGATCCCCATGTCTTTTAACCTAGTAACTAACCAAGCAGAACATTTTCATATAAAAAAATCCAGTAAAGTTATGAAAGGTTTGACAAGTTAATACCAATCTACAGAGGAGCCAGCAGAAAATAAAATACACACCAAAGTCATTCATGGATGGAGGGCAGAAAACTCTTGGAATGGTGAGAAAAATCATGGTGTAGCATATTTTGCGCTGGCAAACAAAGTCAGCTCTAGGTTGGTCCTTCCCAGGAAGCTGAATGAACGCTCACTTTTTAAAGTGCCCATTCACAGGAGGTTTTATACAATGCAAGCATAACAGTGCTTGTTTTGACAAATATATCATCTCTTTGTGCTCAAAGGCACGTATGGCTTGTCGCTTGGTAGATTACTTCTTGAAAAGGAAGTGCTGCTGTCAGAAATTACTGAGATATTAAAAAAAGCGTTTTTAGGAGGTGGGGATTGAAGAGTCAAGGACAGCATAGCTACTTTTGCTAACGTTCTAATCATAGGTATAGTTACCATTCAAGCCAACTGGAAGCTGAAAAGTCTTGAAGATATAGACTAGAAGAAAAGTTAACAGGGATACTGCAGACTATATGATTCAATTAAAGGAAGAACCATAGAATCTTAGGATGTGAAAGCTTGGATGGAACCTTTATTGGACTAGACTGGATAGTCTAATTGCCTTATTTAACCAATTCACAGAAGTAAAAACAAGTCATCTGTGAGAACTCTTAACCTACAAGAAATAACAAATTCACATTAAATGTGCATGATACATTAATTTGCTCATCTAATGTGTGGTATGAAATGCAACAGAGAGTAAGCCAGGCTATGGAGGGGATGGCCTCGGTGCACTCTTTTTCCTGTTCCTGGCTTCATGACAAAGGCGGCAGTCACAGGTACAGAAGTAGGGTGTCAAAGGCTTAATTACTTTGCAACTAAAGGTTCTTTTTGGAACATTTTGCTTTATGTTCTCAAACATTGTTCTTGTCTGTAATTTCTATGTATTCACATGGAAATTGCTTATGCTATAAAAATACACCCAAATCTGACTTTTTCTGAAAGGGTAGGAGGTTGGGGAGAACTTTTTTTGGCTACTCACCATGTGCTAGGGATTTTACATAGTCGCTCTCAGTTAATCTTGATCATCACCCTATGAAATATGGTATTACATCCATTTCATATGAAATAGAATTGAGGTTCCAGAGGGTGAAGTGATCTGCCGAGAGCCAAAGAGCTGGAGAATGGCGAAAACAGGATTCAAACCTGTCTTGCTCCAAACTCAAGGTGCTTCTAATTAAATTATTTTAAAAGCACGTTTAAAATATCTAATTCTTGTCCAAGGAGTAGTCAGGCAAGCCATGAAGTGGGGTTTTCCCTTATTATAAAAGAATCACTGTGGGGCTTTCAAGTGATGATTTTATGCTTGAAACCAGTATTGGAATCGGGGCAAAGTGTGGTCTTTCAGATTAGCCTGCTTCTTACCCCTTTGTTCCCCATCCTTTTCCTTCATGGTTTCGAAATACTCTCCTTCTACATACTCTTATCGTTATTACAGACTTTCACTTTTCTCCCTACACTTCTGAAATTAAATAGAACCAACAGATGGTGGTTGAAGTACTATAATGGTGTTGGTAGCTCATTATCATTCATGGTGGACACGTTCCCAATATATGATATGTAGCAGCATTTTTACTTCTCCTGTTTAATTCTGATGCTGTTTCTACAAATTCTTGCCATGCGATATGATGATACGGCCGTGCAATATAGGAGAGCAGATATCTGCGTTGCCCTAAGTAGTAACCAAAGAATTCTGAAACATCTTCTGCACGTGTGTAAAAAATAAATATGATGTGTGATAGTTACAGAATTCAAGTTTTAAGTAGCTTCTCCAGGTCACACAGCTCTGAAGTGGCATGATCTACATTACAAAGGAAGCTTCACTCTAGGGCCTATGCTTCTAACTACTTGGCTATTTTGCTTCCCACCAGAACTGACTACAAGTAAAATTATTAACCACCTCAGACAAAATACAAAGAGTCTAACAAGTACACTCAAAGGGAAACATACTATGTGTTGAAGAACGACTCCTAGAACGTATGAGTTGTTCTGTTTTTGATTAATCAGGCATATATTATCAAACAGATTATGTAATTTCAGAAAAATAAAACCAGTATGAACATAGAGAAAAAGGAGTAGGTGTTCATGAAACCACTAGAATCACATTTTTATGCGACCCATTGTAGGAAATGCATTTTACGTCATGACCTGTTACACAATACATATATAACAAAAACAAAAGTTTTACAAAGCAATACTTATAATCACTATGTGCAATGACTTTGTTATTTCACTATTTCCTTTCTTAAATAATGCTTATGGTGACGCACATAATTGATTTCATGATACGCTAATGGGTCAGACCCACACTTTAAAAATCCCTCTGCCAGAGGACTGTCAAATTCTGTGCTGCCACTGTCTTTATTTTGTCCAAGGCAGACAATATTAATGGATCACAGCATTCATTCCAATGAGTTCAGTCAAGCCTCAGGACTCTTTCCAAACTGGTGTTCTAGGCAGCAAATATCAACTGGAATTAGGACGGTCACTATCTTATTTCCAAGGGGACAGGGTACAGAGGTAGAATAGCTCTTTTTGTTATTTGCTCTCTTTATATCCCCAGTGCTTCCTTTTGTCTGGCACACAGTAGGTACTCAAATATCCATTACAAAGATGAATCAGTAAACAGTCACTAGGATTAGAGGGTAAGCTTTGGCTCTGAAACTTCCTCTGTGAATCCTTTCTCTCCCTCTCTTGGCTACCTGGTTATATCTTTAAATGTAAAGTTTCCATGATTCAATGGCTTAAACTACTGTATGTACTCTCCCTTCTTTCCAAACCCCAACCTGTAATGAAAGTGCACTAGGCTACTTGATGTTATCTCTATTACCTTCAAAAACAATTGGTTTACATTGAAAGAATTACCAAAAAGGATTATGAAGTTGAAAACCATGGTAGAGTTCCTTGATAAACTGGTCCTGGAAGGAAGAAAAACCGACACACCTGGACCTGGGCTGGATATCGGTGTATCTATGCTCTCACTTCAACCTTTCAATAATATGAGCAGTTTCATAGCTTTACCCCATCTTAATGGTGGAGAACCAAACCCTTAAAAAACCCTTAAAAAAAGAGGTGAGGTCACACAGTAAGTGTTTGGTAAAGCCAGTATTTAAATCTAGGTATTTCACTGCTTTTTTTTTTTTTTTAACATCTTTACTGGAGTATAATTGCTTTACAATGGTGTGTTAGTTTCTGCTTTATAACAAAGTGAATCAGTTATACATATACATATGTTCCCATATCTCTTCCCTCTTGCGTCTCCCTCCCTCCCACCCCCTAGGTGGTCACAAACCACTGAGCCGATCTCCCTGTGCTATGCGGCTGCTTCCCACTAGCTATCTATTTTACGTTTGGTAGTGTATATATGTCCATGCCACTCTCTCACTTTGTCACAGCTTACCCTTCCCCCTCCCCTCAAGTCCATTCTCTAGTAGGTCTGTGTCAAGTCCATTCTCTAGTAGGTCTGTGTCTTTATTCCCGTCTTACCCCTAGGTTCTTCATGACCTTTTTTTTTTCTTAGATTCCATATATATGTGTTAGCATACGGTATTTGTTTTTCTCTTTCTGACTTACTTCACTCTGTATGACAGACTCTAGGTCCATCCACCTCACTACAAATAACTCAATTTTGTTTCTTTTTATGGCTGAGTAATATTCCATTGTATATATGTGCCACATCTTCTTTATCCATTCATCTGTTGATGGACACTTAGGTTGCTTCTGTGTCCTGGCTATTGTAAATAGAGCTGCAATGAACATATTGGTACATGACTCTTTTTGAATTATGGTTTTCTTAGGGTATATGTCCAGTAGTGGGATTGCTGGGTCATATGGTAGTTCTATTTGTAGTTCTTTAAGGAACCTCCATACTGTTCTCCATCGTGGCTGTATCAATTTACATTCCCACCAACAGTGCAAGAGTGTTTCCTTTTCTCCACACCCTCTCCAGTATTTATTGTTTCTAGATTTTTTGATGATGGCCATTCTGGGTGTGAGATGATATCTCATTGAAGTTTGTTTTTTTTTTTTCCGGTACGTGGGCCTCTCACTGCTGTGGCCTCTCCCGTTGCGGAGCACAGGCTCCAGACGCGCAGGCTCAGCGGCCATGGCTCACGGGCCTAGCTGCTCCGCGGCATGTGGGATCCTCCCAGACCGGGGCACGTGGGATCCTCCCAGACCGGGGCACGAACCCGTGTCCCCTGCATTGGCAGGCGGACTCTCAACCATTGCGCCACCAGGCAAGCCCTCTCATTGTAGTTTTGATTTGCATTTCTCTAATGATTAATGTCACTGCTCTTTTTATTACACCTCAGCTACTTGTGAAAACGGCATACTAAGTTACAAAGAAACAATGACCAGAAGCCTTGAATCCATTTGAAGTGTGTGAATTTAACAGGTTATCACACTGCAAAAATAAAACCCAATACCTTAGTAATGTACTTCAGCATATAACATTATTTTTCACCAAATTTTTGTGAGTGTTTCACTGCTGGGTATGTTTTTCTTGGCAGCTGTTAATCTTGGCTCAGACATAAATTCTTACTGCAGAGTAATTCAAATGTGTTAAGTCCTCTATTACACAGAGGAAAAACAAGACTCTGTGTGTGTGTGTGTGTGCATGTGTGTGTGTGTATGTGTGTGTTTGTGTGTGTTTATGTGGGTAAAGTCCAAGGGGAAGTATAAAATGGAAACAATATATGATTTGGGGGTGTGTAGGGCAGTTAAAAGAAGTTACAGGCAGAATCACAATTTTAGCCTTTAGGTTCTCACCAGAAGCTGTGTAAGGAAACGGAGTAGAAGAGAGCAGCATGGGTCAAGTTTAACTCACACCCACCCCCAAACAAGTGTACACAGCTTGATATAGTCACAAAATCTACAATATGTAATTTGCCCAATCATGATCGTGAGTCACTGTAAAAGTTACCAAGAAGGTCGTTTGAAAAAGTAATTTCTGCTATAAGTTTACAACAGTGGTTCCTAACCAGAAGCAATTTAGGGGACATTTGGCAATGTCTGGAGACATTTTTGGTTGATACATCTGGGAAAAGGCCAAGGATGCTGCTAAACATTCTACACAGGACAGCCTCCCACAACAACAGATAATATGGTCAAAATGTCCACAGTGCCAAGGTTGAGAAACCCTGGTTTACAGGTGACACTGTTATCTGAGCAACACAACTATTGATACTATACTCCAGCTGTTTCTCTGGCCTCAGTCTCCTCATCTGTAAAATGGAGTTGTAGTTTCATGGGGTTGTTGTGAGGATTAGAGTTTTACTATGCAAAGCATTTAGAACAGTGCCTGTGGCACAGTAAGTACTCAGCAAATGTTGTTATCACCACCACCACCACCGCGGCCATCTTCACTATCATCAAAACTCATCACTGTGCAGGGCAGTATTCCCCAAAGTACGACACCTTATTAGGTGGATTCTGGGGGCAAAAAAAGGATTCTATGATCAAATAAAGCTGGAAAATGGTGGCTTAAAATCGGACAAGTCTCTATATTACAGAATTTCTCAGAATCTTTAATAAACCAAAATATATGGCATGCAGAATTTTCACAACTGATCTGAATAAAGAATCCTATGCAGAATCTTGCAAGATTGAACACATTTTAAGGAAAGGCTTATGTGGTGAAAGGATAGTGAATTGAGAATCTACAGACAGGATTCAGCTCTTGAGTCTACCACTTACCCACTCTGAAGCCTGGATAAGTCCCTTGACCTTTCTTGGCCTCAGGGATCACCAATGAAAAAGAGAATTTGGGCCCTTCCAGTTCTGAAAGGCTCTGACTCTCCTGCACATTGAATATCTCTAGCAGACCTCAAAGTCGTGCATTATCAGATAACAAGGACAGCATGGTCAAGCAAAATCAAGAGCTGTGACAAAACTCAGGACAATAATGTTCGCCAAATTCCTATTATTAAAGAAGCTCAAATATTCAATTTTGGGAAATCAAGATGCGTATGATGTCACAATAAATGCTAGCTTATGTGTCACTGTTGTTTCTGCAAATGCAGCCTACGTTTTAAGCAGAAAGTGGGGCTAGCAGAGAAGAATATGGAGACCAAAAAAAAGAGTCTCAACAACTCAAAATGCACACCAGTATAATCTACTCAATTACTTCTTGTTAGGCGCTAAATAAAACTGGCAGAGAACATGACAAGACAGGATTGCTACCTCAAGGAACTAAAATTCTATTTGGGGAGAAGGATGCACATATATCAGGAATCCAGTGAGGGCTCTGACAGAGGTTTAAACAAAGACCCACAAAGAAGAGTAATCTTACTTATTGCTATTTTTTGGTAAGTCAAATGCACAATGGCAAAAACACAAGATAAACCTTAAAAAAGAAATATAAACATCTATTTTCTTGTTTGGGTTTCCAGATGAACATTCTTACTGCCTGCTGTTTGGGTATCATCTACAGCTGTCAGGAAGGTTAACTAAGCTGGAGGATATGAATGCAGCTTGTCATTCCCTGTGATCTTCACCCCTCTGAGTGCATTTGTATGGTCTGGCCTGAATCCGCCATGCATGACAGAGGTGGCACTGGGAGAAGAGATCTGTGCTTTGTATTGTCCAGGGCACTGTGTCATTATATTATAACTTTAAGCTACTTTAATTTGCATAACTAGAATTTCTCACTTTCAGCCATGGCTATCTAAGCAGCCAGTGTACAGGTAATCCTTCTCAATACCAGCATCTGGTGAAACCCATAGGCCCTCTGGCAGAATAATAACCTCAAAAACCCCTATCTTTTTTTTGCATCTATGGATCCCTTCTCAGATGAAATGCATAAAAATAAACCAGACTACAAAGGAAACCAAGTATAGTGAAATAGCTAAATATTAAAACACACATTTTAATACAATAATATATATGTGATTCTTTATTAACATATTAATAACAAGATCTAGCAATGTATCTAGTAACTACCATTATGTTAAAGCTGTGTCATACACAAACAGTATTTCTAGATGTCGGCAACAACTGTAGTGTGATACAAAAGTATCTGTGATTTCTACTGGTGATAAAGTCACAGGTTGGGCTAAAATACTACTGTAATTTTTTGCCTCCATTCATAACTGATAGAAATGCTAAGTTTTGATTAGAGGTTAATGCAAATAAAATGCAAACAAATAAAAACATTTTTGCATCCAAGCTCACAATCCCCTGAATTCTATCTATGGGACCTCTTGTGATCCATGGACTCCAGGTTAAGAAGCCCTACATTTGGGTGATATCCTGAAGTCTCAAGAACTTTGGTGATAGAAAAGAACAAAAAAGTAACTCATCACATTAATTTCTTCTTCTCACTGGAAGTAAGTTCAAAAAGATCTCTTTCTGTTACAGTAAATCATCCAGGTATACTTACAAAATACATGAGCTCATTTGATTCTCATCAGAGCCCTGTGAAGAAGGTATTAGACTAGCATTAACCCCATTTAACAAATGTGGAAAATGAGGCAGAGAGCTTTTAAAAGACCTGTCCAAATCACACAGCCAGAAGTTAAGTGCTGAGCTGGGACTCAAACACAGGGTTCCCAACATTCCAAACCCAGCCCATTCCCCCTGGGTGGTATCTATAATGTTGGGGTGGGGGAGGGAAACTTAAAACAAAAACTTATGTTAAGACTCTTTTATCCACAGCAACCTACTTAACAAAGTTACTGCTAGATTGAGTAGGTAACTGATCAGCAACATTCACTCATTTCCTTGCAGTTCACTCTCATACATGATTATGCATAAACTAGTGTCATTTTCTAGAATGCCACAGGTTCCAGCAACTATATTGGTTCCCTCTGACCCAAACAGAATTCAGCATTTGCTACTATTTTTGTAAGTTCTTTTGTGTTTGTCATATTGTTTCTAGCTTTTAGATTCCAAAGATTTTTTGAAATATTTCTTATGATAAACTTGTCTGTTTTGGCTTTTTCTGTAAATGCTTTAAATTTCGGGTGACTATCAACTTGTGTAGTTCCTGTTTTCCATTTCAGACACAAAAAGAAAATGACTTCATACTTTCAAACTGCTTTAGAATTTCTTTTGTCAAAAACCCCTTTCAAAATGCTTGGATTTGGATTTGGTGGTGTCTCAGAATGTTGTTTTACATCATCCTCCTCTTAACCTCTTTCCCCATGCACATAAAAGGTTTGCTTTTCTGGAATATAACCACTCTGCTCCAATGGGTCTCAAAAGAGGAATTCTGATGAAAAAAAGAGCTTTAATTGCTTTTACTATTTACAAGTCATTTTTCCATTATCAAATTTGTTTTTTACATTTTTACTTTCTTCTCACGTAAATTTAATTCGTCTGACTTTGTCCTTAACATTTTTGTTTTGACCTCTGAGCTCATTTTGACAAATCTTTTTTTTTGCTATTAAAGTTCCCTTTGTTTCTCTGTGTTTTAATCCCTGTTTTGTTCAGCCTGCAAACTGACTCAGTCCACTCTTTAGCCCTCTCCTTTTGCTCTTTTCCTGTGTCCCTGTGTTGAATTTCAGACACTGCAAAATGTTAAGACTGAAAAGGGGCCTCTGCAATTATCCTGTTCAGGAGTGCAGGATCTTTAACCTTTACAAAATAAATACTAACAAGCCCCTACCTCCTTTACCTTCACAGAGA
>NW_020172461.1:267426-293613 GCF_003031525.2 Neophocaena asiaeorientalis asiaeorientalis | reverse complement strand
GAGGGGGGAGAGAGAGAGGGAGGAGGGTGTGTATATGGAATGGTAGTGTCCTCCCATGGGGAGCTCCCCTAAGTCCCCTAGAAGAGGTACAGTGGCAGGAGACACTTGAAACTTTGCAAGCTTTAAGACAGGCCACACTTTAGAGATTCTTGGGCAGCCCTGAAGTGTGCCCTCAGTTTACACACTGACAGCCCAGGTGACTTGTCTAAAGCCACAAGTCAACACTAAAGATTCAGCACTGGAACACAGGTCCCTTCCTCTGCTGCTCTCTGCCTGGGCTCAGACCTTTACTCCAGAACCAGCAAAGCCCCATTTTCACCTCATTCCTTTATTTTTCCTCTAGTGGGTTCAGTTACACGAACTCTCATCTCAACTCATGCCTTAATTATGGCTGGCTCTGACAGATTTTCTTCAATCCTCACACGCCAATAGGCTTTGTACCAACACAAAAGGTCAAGTGTGATAATAAAGAAAAGTGAATGATCATTTATTTAACTTTCACAACAATTAACTGAGGAAGATGTAATTATTCCCATTTCACAAAAGAGGAAACTGAGTTTCAAGATGGTACGGTCCTGGTTGCACAATTAATGGTAAAATACCCACACTTGTCTACTACACTTCAACACACAAGTGCATATTACAACTTTCATGGACAAAGAAATGTTATCTTTTTACTCATTCTCTCACATTCATTGTTTCAAAAAATATTCATTGAACACCTATTATGCGTTAGGTGACCCAGAGGTTTTAACTATATTCCACTTCCGGTGCCATGGTTCCAAAAAACAACAAAAAAATTGTCTATACGATTCTTTCAAAATGATTTTCAGAGAAAATTTACAATCCACCTAAAAACCAGGCTGAATACTTTAAAGACACCACTTATTTCTTTTGGTCACAAACATTACTACCTATATCTCATCTATGTCTTTTGTCAAACTTGGACATGAAAGGCTTTGAACTAGTTCTAAAAATGAAAGAAAAAAAAAGTGCTATATCTGAGAACATTTAAACTGCTATACAAATGACTCCCAAACAGTTTTTCACAAGAATTCCACAAATTTTCTGCTTAATTTCTGTGAAGTATAGCAAAGTAATCAAGAACAGAGAGGTGGGAATAGGAAAGACTTTGGTTTAAATCCCAGAGCCACATTCTTTATGAGCTGTCTGAGCCTTTTCTTCTTACCAGGCCATGGTTTTCTTGCCTGTAAGACAGGAACAATCATGGTGCTGAGACTGTAAGGTTAATGTGAAGATTACTGTAGGTAATACAGATAAAGCATGTGGAACAAAGCATGGCTCACAGAAAATTATCAATAAAGAGAGCTATAATTGTCATTATCATTATCGCTCTGGCAATTAGAAGAGTTGACACATTTTAATATTTGTTTTTCAGAAAAGAGCAGAGGGGTCTATGAAGTGGACCCCCTGACCCCCCACCCAGCAGTTTTGGAAAAGAGTTTTGTGTTAGCTGTAGATAGTAATTTGGACATGTGTTCTGAAATAAAAGCAAACAATAATAAACTATGCTATTCCATTTATAGTTTAATATTCCCAGTATAAATTACATTTTTAGGTTAGCTAATAGATCCATCTATTTTTCTGAAATATGTAGCTGCCTTATCATTTCTACTTTACTAAATTTTCCAAAAAAATTTGCACTAACAATTGTTAGTATAATGAACACCTTCAGAAGGAAGATTTACTTTGCAAACAAGTGTTTTTAAAATTGTTCTTACCTGATTCATAATTAGCTTTCCACTTTCATTGGTCTCTTTGCCACAATGTGTTAATTAAAAAGAGGAAACACAGAACATGAGGTTTTACCAATTACTAAATACATTTATTTTAAAAGGAAACTGACTTCTGTCAAATGTTTTGATTGTCTTTGTCATTAAATATGACTTACTGACATTTCTCCAGACTTAAAAAAAAAATCCAGTTGGTTAGTGTTTTATTTTATATTTCTTTTCATTACCTTTCCATATAGTCTTCTTTTGTCTATAAAGATATTTTCAGTACTGCTGGTTGAAAAACCACAACACTGAAAGAAAATATCATTTGGCTAATTTAAAAAGATTAAAATGTCTTATATTTTTTTCTCTTTGGTATGAAACTAGAAATTTGTTTCCAGGTGTTAAAAAGCTATGATAAAATTTTAATTGTTCAATTATTAGAAGCAATTAGAATGCTACTTATCACACATAGGTCCAAGTACTAACTTGTAATTTTTTTACTTCAAATTACAATTCAAACTATTGTTTGTCATGACTGACAGTTAATGTGCACAGATGTTCACTTAAAAAGGAAATTAATGTTACTCTTTTCATTAAAAAAATCCTAATCCCAAAGCCAAAAATAAATAATAAAACAACCTAGAATCTTATCATTATTAGGGTGCTGGCAAACATGCAGCAGCAGCGCTGTTACACAACTATTAAAAGTCAGGCTGTTAAGCTATACATTGTTCCTTTTGTTTTTTAATTTAATACAGTTCCACTCTTACCTATAAAAAGAAAATCAGTTTTGAGTCATGGCACAGAATATTTAAAGGAAATGTCAAGTGACAGTATTACCAGTTATTAGTTACTCGAAAACCCATTCTAGTTAAAAGCCAGTTAAATCCTAATTTAAAAGGCTTCATTCACTATATGTAGATTTTACGACAGAGAGCTCTCACACCTTTATTGCTTTAGTCTATTGTTTCCTGAGCCTTTTTTTTTTTTAAGTTAATGAAGTTGAGATGATAGGTGAAAGATCAGATTTAAGGAAGGAAAAAATTACCAGAACCCCACAGGGTTATTCAATAATGACTTTATGATTTGAATTTCCACTTGAGCATGCACTGTAATTCACAAATCTCAGGCTATTTTCTTTCAGAAAGATCTTATCAGTTTGACTTTTGGGGGACCAATTCTTTACCTGCATCAACTTTTAAACTCCAAAAGTTTCACCTCAAATGTTTAATAATGATTGGTCTTGACTGATCATTGGATGCCACATTCAGATCAATTAGAAAAGCACACGTACCACAAGTTTCTGACACAGGCCTTTCCGAGCTGATTTCTTTATCTTATTTTATACATATCCAATTTACTAATGTGGCCAAAGTCCACCTGAAATTTGATAGAGATAACTTACAATGTTGGTCGTCAGATGGCATTTTGGTTTTTAGACATAGCTCTTTTCCTTTCCTGCTACCCTTCTCAAAATCAGGATTACTTCTAAGCAAAGAACTTATATTTACAATACAAGGAAGAAAGTCCAACAGAGAATTACTTCAGCAGTAGTGGAACAGCTTTTACGTGACCAATGCTTTATCATCTTGGTCACATTGAAATGCATCATTTTATTGTACTTTTCCCCTCTTTCAAGTTGTAGAGGCTGAAGTAACCCTCCCACCTCCCATCACAAACTAGAGAACTACAATATAAACTATAAGTAATTCAAAATAAGTGAAAAACCTAACTGCATTCTTGAGCAACAGTCTCCTACATACTACCAACCCTGGAAGACTTATAATCCAATCATACTCTGGTGTTTTTTTTTTTTTTCTTTCCAATTAAGGTTGAAAGCAGTTTGAACAAGGCTAAAAAATGGCACTGATTTTCCCGTTTGAGTATATCTTTTAACTTCAGCTGTTATGCCCTTGGCAAGGAAGTAGAAATGAACTGGACAAGACTAAAAGATTTCGTGGGTTTGATTTGCTGTGGATGTGAAGTTGGCTTTGCAAATGGCAGAAGACGACTACTCCCTTCCCTGCCACTGGAATTAGTGTAAAAGGGTGCTGGGGAATCTGACTCTCAGAATTCCTCTTTTGGTTCTGAATTCATGTGGACATAGGCTTACCAGGCAGAACTATGCTCAGCCCATAGAGCTGGTTTCATTAATTTTCTCCTCACAGTCTTTCATCTCTCTCAGTACCAGTCCTTTGTAAGAGGCAGGGCAGATTAGAGAAATGGAAACTGGGCCACAAACTACTTAGCGTGAATGCCCCCAAGGCCAGTAAAAATTGCATTTCCCCTTGCTAAAAGTATAATTTGTAATTAATATAACCATTCTTATTTTACTCAAAGGACTGGTGCTATTTGTGATGTTAAAAAATAGTCCCTCAAAAGAGGAATTTCTCTCAAAATGGAAATTACTTATTTAATTAACTTTTATAATACATTTAATTTATAAATTGGTCTCAAATGTTGAATAGCTTGGAAAGTGGTATATAGGTAGCATACAGTAGGTTGTATATTTGATAAAGCCATGATTAAGTATTTTCAAAGGAGATTTATTTTTTTCTGTTGTCCACTGTGTATTTTAATACACTCAAAAACTACATATTGGCTAAAAAGGCAATTATACAATAAAAAAGAAAGTATTAGGGAATCTGATTAATGTGTATAAATTTTGATCCCAAGCTCTTCTTTTTCACCCTTTCCTTGATGCAAACCAACACACATGTACACCATAATCATGTTTGAATTTCTTCCCCTTCATCTCAATCCTCTTCAAAATTATTTTGATAATTTCCTGGACTCCTCACATAAGATGTGGAGAAAAAAGTCTCAATACCCATGAATAAAGTAAGCACATTAAAGCATTTATACCGTACCAATGCAGTAACTGATTTACCTTCTATACACGTTTTTAAAAAGAGGACAAAGTTAAAAAGTCCTCAGTGAAGATACATTTCAGAATACAAAGATCACGTTTCACTGTTTCTTATTTAAGACTGACCTACTCTAGATTCAACAAGTTTTTTTTTCTAGTCTATAGAAATACATTTTAACAAAAAAAACCTTTCTTGCTCTCATACAAATGTTTGAAACACTTGGGAGATTACTCCTAAGGAAACAATCTGTAAAATACATCAAGAAACTGTTAAAACATAATTATTGATTCTTTTGTTAATTTAAGATTTCAAAAAATTAGAAAAGAACTATAAAAATATTATTCTCTAAAAATCATACCATTATATGTATTCTAAAATGTCTTCAAAAAGCCATTTGGTCTTAAAGCTAGATTTCATCCCTGAAATGTTAGTAATCAAGAACTTAATCTATTTCTTTCTTACAGCTTAAATTTGTTGAGACCCCATGGTGTTTATATGTTAAAACTACTTAGATACATTAAATGAAGGAAAACTGTGGTAATTACATAAAAATTTTAATAATACCTACTGTCATTGAGTGTCAATGTCCTAAGCAAAAGACATCTTACAAATGTATTAATACAGAAAATTGTCAATGTAAATGATTTAAAGTACTCTGAATTATCCCAAATAGCTACCCACAAAATTTAACAATTTTAAGGCAAACCAAGATAAATATTTTTTAATCTGAGAAAAAAAATCATACGCGGAAAAATTCTTCTATTTCATTCAGTTTAATACCGTTCACTTGAGGATTTGAGATTTACAAATGTGCACTCTCATTAAAATTCTAAAAGTACAATACATAATTTTATGCTACCTTTCAATTTTAATTCCTCAAGCATTTTATAGCTTCTAGAATAGTTATCTAGTTATTACTTTGTACAAAAATAATATCCTTAAGTTTTCTTCCCACTTGCATTTTTAAAAAATGCTCAAGTATAAAAGCATTTTATACCTCCCTTCTTAATCATCTATTTAAAATTTCAAAAAGAGACAATAGTTCATGTTCTCAGTCAAAGCTTTGTCCCTGATGCAGGCTCTTCAGAGTTATAAAACTTCACCCAGTGAGTAACTGTACTTTTTAAAGGAGCTTCTTGATGTTTCCCAACATTTACCTATCATGGAAGCAATATCCCCATGTACAATAAAGTCCTAATATGGCATAAATAAAGAATAAACATCACATGCTGATAATTCCATGAAGTCTGATAACTCTATGAAGATAAACACAAATAAAAAACTTTCATTTGGGGGCCTAAAATTCAACTTAAGAGGTTGTTTTACATACTACGTTTGGGGAAGTTGCCCAACTTTCATGAGGCTTTATCACAAATTAAGAAAAAAAGGGGGAGCAATTATAGTTCTTATACACAGGCTTAAACCACTGTTATTTTTACATTTGTCCCTTAAAATCAAGACAAAGGCCTTCACTTAAGGATTAATGTCTGGAGAGAATGAAAAATAACCAGTATTAGACTTGAAAAATAACTTAAAAGTCAGTCCCTCCCCCAACCAAACACAAAACTCCACAACAAATAAACCTAAACTTGGTTGTCAATTTTAAATCAAATTTGTACCAATTCAAGCAACATTTATTTAAAACAAAGTATAAAACAGAATACTGTTTATATTTCTGTCCATGTGTCCATGAGAGAAACATTTTAATGCAGAGGTAATAAACTCCAGAAGAAAAAAAAAAAGGATCATTTTCCTAATTCACTTCAAAGCTGCCTCGATTTCACTGAAGAAAGCTGAAAGGCCCGACTCCAGAAACTAGAGGTCCCCGGGCGGTGAGGGGTGTCCAGCTACAGTCTCAGCTCTAACACAAGTGTGGGTCTAGAGCTGTCATTCTTAGTTCTAATACCACTTATGCAGCGACAAAAACCGTTCTGCAAGAAGCCGATTAAGGGGTCACTTTACGCTCAAGTTTTCCTTAACTTCTCCCCTGCCAAAGCGGCGCTAAGTGAACATTTCTGTCGTGCTTTTCACGACAGCCATTGTCTCGCTGTAGGATCTCAGGCTCTTTTAAGTGAAGTACTGTTGTAAATACCAGGATTTTACAGCGCATCATTTTCCCACCTGTATGTGGCGAAAACAAACTCTAATCCTAGCACGAGGGGATTTAAAACACACGCCTAACTTCTCTTCACTCTAAGAGGGGAAAGCAGAGAGCAAGTTGTAAAGTGGTAGTAACTTTAAATAGAAATTGGGCTCTGATAAAACATCATTGGTTGAAAGCTCTCGCCCCTAACTCGCTCCTGGACACACACAGTTCCTTCTTTGAGGTTTAGGGGAAGAGAGAGGACCTGGGACTTCGGAGATCCTGCCAGCGGAAACAACCTGCTATTTGGGCAAGAGGAGGAGGCGGTTCTGCGCAGAGCCAGGGCCGCCGTGCCCGGGATGCGCCGGATCCGGCCGCAGCATCCTCGCTCGGGTGCCCGCCGGCGCCGGCGGCCCTCGGACCCAGGCGCGGACGGCCTTGTGCCAGGCCCCAAAGCCCCTTCTCAACTCGGGGAGAGAAGCGCCCCCGCCCCGCTTCCCGCGAGTTCCTCGCTTACCTGCGGGTCAGGCTGGAGCGCTGAGGCGCCGCGCGGCCTCCCGGAGGGGAGGGGCGAGGGGGGAGCCCAAGGAGGGGCGGCCGTCCCGCCTGCCCCTCAGCCCCCGCCGCCCTCAGGCCGCCGCCTCTCCTCTCAGGTCCGCGCCAGGGGCCGCGCGTCTTTCTCCTCGGGGCGCCGTACGTGGAATCTGCGCGTCCCGGGCCGCGCCCCAAGTTGTGCGCAGGTCGAAGCTGCACGCGAAGCACCTCCAGGGAGGCCGTCCCGGCCCCAGAGCCACGGCCTCCGCCTAGCGCGGACGGGAGTGGACGCCCCGCACCTCCGTCCGGTCCACACCTGCCGCAGCCTGGGCCGCCACCGCCGCGGCTCCTCCCCGGCTCCGCCCCTCGTCCGTCCCCCCGCTCCGGCCGCCGCCGCTACCGGTCCGCCGCCGCCGCCGCCGCCGCCGCGGAAGGGTGGGGGAGGGAACAGGCTCCCAGAGCCCGAAGCGTGAGCTGGTCGCTACGCCTCCTCCCTCGGGCTGAGGCGGGACCCAGGTCTCTACCCTGCGGCGCCTCTCCGGAACGCCGGAATCTGTTGAGGGGAGCAGCAGCCTTTTTCGGGTGGGAGCGTCTCGCAGAGAGTCGGAGCTAAGGAAGGGAGAGGGTGCCCACCTGCGTAAGCCCGAGCTCCCCCCGTGCACTCTCCGAATCCAAACTTAGCCAAAGGCACAGCGGAAGTGCCTCCTAGGTCGGACCCCTGCATTTGTAGGGGTCTTCGAAAAACCTGGCCGGTTGCCTGGCCCCCCTGGTGTTAACTACCTTTGGAACAAGCAGGGGGACCTTCCATCTAGAGTGGCCTCTCCTGTGTTCGCAACCCTGTGGGTGCCTCGAGGCCTGTCTCAGATGCCGTCTCTACCGTGCAGTTTTCCCGGGTGCCCACCCGCGTCCAGATTTGATTTCGCCCTCATTTGGACTGCGGGGGCTCTCTGAACCTTTTTACCGACCCTGCCTTTGGGTGACGGCGCTTTGTGAAATGCAACGGGCCGTCTCCAAGGACGGTACTTACTTTTATTGTACTCTGTGGATTCATATTCAGTACTATCGTATAGAAGCAGAGGGATTTATGCTTCCCTAATCCTTTCCACTTGGGTTTAAATTCCTTGAAGGTTAAGGCTATAATAAATTGCTCATCTCTGGAACTTTTCAAGCAAATACTGAGCGGTACATTGGTTGCCTGGCCCCCCTGGTGTTAACTACCTTTGGAACAAGCAGGGGGACCTTCCATCTAGAGGGGCCTCTCCTGTGTTCGCAACCCTGTGGGTGCCTCGAGGCCTGTCTCAGATGCCGTCTCTACCGTGCAGTTTTCCCGGGTGCCCACCCGCGTCCAGATTTGATTTCGCCCTCATTTGGACTGCGGGGGCTCTCTGAACCTTTTTACCGACCCTGCCTTTGGGTGACGGCGCTTTGTGAAATGCAACGGGCCGTCTCCAAGGACGGTACTTACTTTTATTGTACTCTGTGGATTCATATTCAGTACTATCGTATAGAAGCAGAGGGATTTATGCTTCCCTAATCCTTTCCACTTGGGTTTAAATTCCTTGAAGGTTAAGGCTATAATAAATTGCTCATCTCTGGAACTTTTCAAGCAAATACTGAGAGGTACATAGAGAGAACGCACCAGATGACCTAGGCGGAAATTCTGCTGTCCTACTTACCGATATCCTCTGAAAGCCGAGCATGGCGCCTTGCACCTAGATGTAGGATGGGGGCGGAGGTCGGGGGAGATTTTATTTCTGTGTGAGAATGTAGTTAATTTTTGGCAAAGGTCAGTCTGATTGCCACAAAGAAAAATTCCACGGGGTGGAGGTCAGCGAGGCAAGGTTCATAGTGGTATTTTATTTATGGTGACATACAACTCCATGTAAAAAATTATTCAGTCAAAATGAAAAATATTCAGCAGATGTTCCCTAATGAGTTGGTACTTCCTAAAGGCCCTTTTCCTTAGCCAGCTATGGAAGATAAGTCAAATGCAGTTGATGTATTACATAATTTAGATTTGCGTGAGCACTTGAACTCAAGGACTATATGAAAGATTCAAATTTTAAAATTTCTTTATAAAATACAGTTGAATAAAATATGTTTATATACCATTTGTCATGTCCTACATTTAAGTGTATACTTTGAGTTGAGAGGTCAGTAGTATTTAATGGTTAATGGTATTAAGAAAACAGGAATCAAAGAAACTCATCTGCACTTCAGCTTAAAACAGGTTGAATTCATTAATTCTATTTTAAAGAACAGAAATGTCAAGCCATCTTGACCAAGAAATAAAGAACACAAATTAACAAGGTTATTTCTATTAAAATATTCCTGGTAGCTCTTGAAAACTAAGTTTTCAAAATTTATAGTCACAGTATAAAGGAAAAGTCAGATATTTTGCAAATTATGAAAACTGTGCCTTGAGATGTAAAAGATTATGAACCTTATAAAGAGCTAAGTGCTTTTAAATATATTTAATATATATATACATGCTATATGTGTGTGTGTGTATATATATATATATATATATATTTAGTGCAACTTGTTTGTAGAAAACTCAAAATTAAAAGCACTCTTTGAAGTGAAAAAAAATAACCCATTAACTTTATCATGGAAAGCATAGTATCATCTAACTCAAAAAGCTGTTTTAAACATTTCATTTGTGGAACATATTTTTAAACTTCTATACAGAAGCCCTGAATAATGTTACAGAAAAGATTATACAATTACTTAACTAAAATTATGTATCATAATACCATGACTAAAAAAAAGCTAAAGAAGGGATAATTAACCTTTAATAGTAAATATCAACCCAAACAAAAACTATCTTAAGCTCACAGAAAAAGAATTATCTTTTAGACTTCAATTTGAGGCAAACAAGCTATTTTCCTTGAGACAAACACATAGTGTGATTCACAATAAACTGAGGAGTAACAGAAAGCCATAAATGGCCCACACTGCAAACCACATAGGCATCTTTCACTTAAACTATCGAAAGGGCTGGCCCAGGGAACTTCACATACAATTGTTTGTTCACATTTTACTCCATCATAATGAAAACATTGTCTGAAATTTGAGAAATTCTTCCTCAATCTTCACCTGCAAGGGAAAGGTGAAATACTATTCACTTTCTAGCTGTACCTAAAAATGAACAAATAAGCCAAAATTTCTCCCAGCCCCTAAGTAATTTCTAAATATATTACTTGCAAAGATTAATTTATTGTTTCAGTTATTACTAGTTTCTGTACCTTAAAACTGTTCAGTGTTACTTATCCCATCCTTACATTACACATCCACTGACAACCCAGGATTTTCACAAGAGAGTGGAACAGAATCTTTCAAGTTTAAATACACACATGTATATCATACCCATCCACCCCCACCTCCCCACACAAATGAAGTACAGGACAAACCGGAGCAGAAGAACTAAAATATCTTTTTCAAAAATAAATATTTACAATAATTATGGAACAAATCATTAACAGAAAGTGTATAAGATGTACTTTCTATTCTGTTTTTAATTAATTTATTTAGAAAAAAGTTTCCCCCATAAGCAAATTTGAATTTGGGTGATTATTATTGGTATTATTTTTGAACATTGAAGTGGTGCAAGAGGCATGGGAAAGAATTTCTTAGTTAGAAGCCTTTCTGTCATCCTTTAAAATTCTGATAAGCTTTTATACCGAAGTAAGCAGGTAATTTCAGTTTAAATGACTCACCTCTTTGGCGACAATGACAAACACTTTTGTTTTCTCTTTAGTGAAAAAAAAACTTGCTAAAAAGACAAAAGAATAGATATCTACGCAAAAGTTAATGTCTGTTAAAACTAGATAGTGGGTATATGGATATCTGACATTTTGAAATGCTCATAATTAAGAATAAAAATTGAAATAAATAAGAGAATATAACAATGGTAAGTAAAACATTAAAGTAAACTGAAAATTATTTGTGATTCCCCATTTGTTCTTACACAGTTTTTTAACAGTTTAGTTATCTTCCATCTGTAGTTTTTTGTGGCTGCAATCTCATGCCTGCTACTTTCTGGATAAGAGTTCTAACTGTGGTGAATCATTTTTGGTGCATGTAGAAATGGGGAAATGAATATTTCTAAAAGAAACAATGCCATGCTTTTCAAAGTAAATATTGTAGTTAAAACAGGAATAAGCTGCAAATGTTATATGACATATATCTTTTATTCTATGCTGAGTTTGGAATGTCATTTGGCATGCTAGTGTTATTTTCTTTAAACAATTAGTCAAAACACATTTTATTTCACCTAACTTCCATAAAGTAGGAATAGTGAAAGAAATATTTATATTATTGAAATAAACTGAATATGAATAAATACCCTTTTTTGCTCCTTATATGGTTTTTTATAAGAACATTTATTGAAAGTAATGGTTTTCATTCCCTTGAATGAAAATATGAAGTGACATATTCTTGGATGCAATTGCCATTAGGTATAAGTATTATACATTTATTAAATGCTAAATCAGTTTCCGTAATTTTTCAATGTTGCCAGTTCAACCCCCATTTTAGGAACTATTACTAAACTTTTCTTAATTGAAAGTGTAATCAATAACCTCAGCTGCTAAAAAAGTTTCACGAGTTGCTAACGTATAGAAAGTTAATCTCTGGCTCAGAAATAAATCTATCTTTCTGATCAGTGGCCTTGTTTATCTTTGACGCATTCATATTGTGAAGACTCATAGGATGGCAGTGGTACCTATAAGGGAGAGTGGTGATTCTCAACTCCAACGCACACATTGATGATACAGGTTTACGTGGGCTTGGCATCATTTATTAAGTTGTGATAGTGTAATTCTCAGTACTTGCTAACTCTGATTCCATCTCTTGCTCCTCTCTTGAAAGCAAGTGAAAGAAATGATTTTAAAGGGATAATCTTAAATTTGCTCTAATTTAAAGAGATAAATCATTCATATACATTACTTGTAATCCACCTCAGATCTTACCAAGACACACAGGTACTTCTGTTAAGTACCACAAAAGTAGATAGAGAACTGTTTAATACAAAACTCAGGTCACAGTGTTATCCTAAGGAAAAAAGTCAGTTTACTCTCCCTTACCTAACACCTGGTGATATCTTCCTCTTTGTATAGGTTTGGGCTCTAGTTGAGTGGTGAGATGGAGCAGCTCAAGGCTATATAGAAGAAGATGGGAGGTGCTGCTCCAAAGTGCTTTGCAGTAGAGATAAAGAATTGGATCCATTACCAGTCTTATTACTCAATAAGTATGCTCCACAGACTAACAGAATCAGCATCACCTGGGAATTTGTTAGAAATGCAGAATCCTGGATCCCACCCCCAGATCTACTGAACCAGAATATTTAAAGAAGATCCCCAGATGACGTGTATGCACGATAATATTTGGGAAACACTGAACTAGAGAAACAACAGCGTTGATATGAACATTTCCAATCCTGTGGTTTTGGTTCCCTGGCTTTTCTTGCTGGGGAAAGGCAGAAATCTTCAGGTCACTAACACTCCTGGAATTTTTATTAAGGCCTCAAATAGGAAACAAGATTCTTGGGGCAAGGATTTTAGAGCAACATTGAAAACGGAGCCACTGAAATCATAGATTAATAGAGACACGAAATTACCTTGAGAAATCATATCACCTTTGCCGTTCTTCTTTCTGGACATTTTTTGTTTTGTTTTTTTCAAGGACCACATCAAAGCCTCCTAGTTGGGTCTATAAGTGAGTTTCAGGGGCTGACAAATCCACTGAATATAAAGTGTGACTGTATATATTTTTTTTTTAAAAGAGAGCTCTTAGTGTTCACCAAATTCTCAAAGGGTCTGCCCCTAATTGTTTAAGAACCACTGATACGTCTTACTTTCCTCTAAATCTTACTTCATTGTGTCAATCCTCAGATGTCAAGTTTTTAAAAAGTATCCACTTGAAAACATTGCTTATTTTAATTTTCATTCTTTTTGTTTCATTATGGGCAGCATATTGTCAGTACCATAAAAAAAACCCTCAGCATCAGTGCTTTGTCTTTCAGTCAGCTGTCTGGACAAAATATTTTCAGTGATGAAACTATTTCTAAAGTGCTAAATACTTAAGGGTCAACTTAAACTAAAGATTCTGGAAAACCTGTCCCTTTGTGTGTGCGTCTCTCCCAATAGTAAGAGGGCAGCAATTGAAGAGTTCCAAGTACCACCCTAAATTCTAGCCATTCTCTCCTTATTCAAAAGGAACTGGATTGATTACTTCAAGGAATATATTTATTAGAGAAAAGGAGAAAAGTAAAGAAATGATGAACTCTGTTTTGAACCATTCTGAACAATGTAAGTAATGGTAAGCTACTTTCTCTAAGAAAGTATTAATATATCTTGCCTAAAGTAAAGAACTTTTATCAATTTAGCACACTAAATTAGAATTATTTTAGAGTGATACAAAGTATGTGTTAGTCATCCCATTATTGTAGCATTGTAGTGGGTGCAGTGGAAAATGTATTTAGGCTTTGGAATGAAACAGATCTGTTTTACTCCTCACTCCACCTCTTACCTGGGATAAATCCCCAACATCTTTGTTCCTCAGTTTGCACACCAGTAAAAATGGCAAACACACTGTAATATCTACCTCATATGGTTGTCGTAAAAATTAAACAAAATAACGTGTATGAGTTGACTAGTAGAGTGGAGGGCACAGCATCTCTTTTTCTGAGATGGGGGCGTGGGGTGGAGAGAGACACACACACACACCGCCAGTTCCATTTCCCTTCAGCTCTGTAATGGTGCTGCTACACACCTAGTGTATTAGGTGCGTATGGAACACATCAGACACCTTCAGATGTCTTTGGGCTGCTGGTTTTAAGGCTGAAAAAGCCAGCAACATTTGGAACCACATCAAGATTCCAATCTATTCCCACTCCCCATCCACTGAATGACGAGTTAATAAAGGCCATGCAAGTGTGCATGTTGGATATAAGAAAAAACAAGTTCATAGCTAGGGAAACCTGGCACGTTCATTAAATCCCTGTACAGCTATGGGAAGAGAGCTAAGATCTAAGCAGATGTCCAACTGAGACCCAAATTGCGGGTGTGTATCTGTGTGAAAGGAAAAAAAAAAATGCAGATTATCTTTATGGCCACCACTCACCCTCCATGAAACTATCTGAAATGAGAGCTGCCTGTCCTAAGGAAGACATGTCAACACATACCCAATGTCCTGAGGTAGAAGGCATTTATGTTGCTGGGATATATCTTAAATGATTTTAGAAGAGGATAGTGAGAGGATCGTCTTTTTTCCCCTTCTGGCTATTTTGTAAACCTCCAATACCTGACATTTACATGAATATATTCTTACAGTGAGATTTTATCACCATGGAAGCTTTCCCAGACATGGTCCTAACCTCCCTTCTTTCCTGCTCAGTTGCTTTGTCTCCTGTTTTCCCACAATTAAAAAACAAACCAAAACAACTAATATCATTTGCATTGCATCTCCTCTTCTAGCCTTTCAGGGACAACACTGTGCCTTATTTGTCTTTGTTTTGCCAGCCTGGCCCATTTCCAAATGCATGGCAGGTCCTCTACAAATCCAAGAATGGATACGCTGTTCTAGCATTTGCATTTCTCAAACTTACTATCCCACATTAGGTGTTCCATGAAAAAACTGAGAGTCAGACAAGTTTGAGAAAACTTGGGTTTAAAAAAGTTAAACAATTTAAAAAAATACGTGACTTCTCAGAACCTTCAATATTCTAGCATGCATATACTTCCCAAATAGTTTTGACCATCGAACCCACTTTTACTTTTCTGGAGCTTAGCAAGGCAAAGTTTGCAAAACTCAGCTCTAATCCAAACAAAAGCAATTCACACATTCTGCAGCGGTTCTTTAAGGCTTTCTAAATTACAGTGGGTAATACCCTTTCAACAAGACACCAAAAGATTCACAAGTACCGGATTTTCAACAATACTTAATACAATGGAATCCCAGCACAATGAAACAATTTAGATCCCCACCTTGGAGTGCATTGTAATAGGATTTCATGTAGGCTGGGTATGAATCTGACTAATGTTTTTAACCCAAAGTAAGCCAACACAAAGGGCAAAAGAAGTGAAATGTTTGGCATAATATTTTGTCAGATAATGGTGTCAGCGTTGCAAACGGTAATTACAGCTCTGATTCTAGACATGTACCATATACTTTTCAAAGAGTTTTCACTTGCCATCCTGGGAAGACGGTTTGAATTGATGGAATGCACGTGAGAAAGGTGACTGTGGGAAACAAATCCTTGCAGGTGGTGATCTTCTTAGCCTAGGTTTCCTCCTGCTTCTTTCCCATATTGCCTGACTCTCCTACCTTCCCTTCGTTTTCAACTTTCCTCCTCTTTTATTCCCTTATCCTCCTCAGAATATGGTACTTTTCCCGCCTGTTGTTGTATCAGGGCTAGTAGATATTGTTAAATCAACACACAGAATATTGATTTAATTGAAGATAACATTAAAAATATATCACATCTAGTATGGCATGAGCACTGGCCAACCGGAGCTGAGGGTGACCAGAGCTCTGGAGTGAGGTCTAGAAAGCACCATCTATAAAGACTTAACCCATGAATACTGAATCCAGGGTTAGGGAGATGTCTAGAGGTAAGGGGCCAGGGATATAGGAGGGACACTGGAGGGACCACAGGATAATAGCTATCGCTAGTTCAGAGCTGTATCAGTGTTTAACAAACCTGGTCATACCAGTGCATGCCAGGTGCATGTCAGCCCTACATTCAATCTCTTTTTTCTGAGTGCCTACCATATGCCAGGCATTTTGCTAGGCCCCGAAGATAGGGCCAGGAGCAAGATTTTTATTCTATAATAGTATCAAATCCCCTAACTTATTGAACAAAATGATCAAGAGGCAAATTAAAATGAAGTTATGATTATTTATATTTATCTAACATAAACAACCCTAGTCTATAGTTAGGTTTTGGGCTAAAAGGGGAAATAAAGGAAAAGGATGTTAAAGTTGAGAGTGGGAGTAAGACAAAGTCACACTTAAAAGAACAAGCAGCCATCCTGTGACATCATGGAATACTTTGGTTTCTCTTGGTCATTTGAAGACACTTCTTCACTTTTGGAAACTTCTTCTCTAAAAACCTTTTCTTAGCAATTTTTCATTGAATATTCAATTTACATACCCATGGAAATTGTGGGTGAAAATGATTATTGAACATGTCTTTAATTTAAAAAGAAAAACAATAATAACACAGGAGACTGTCTTTTGTTCCTAATTGGAATATAAAAAAATAATGAATTTGTTGTATCCTGTTTGCTCCGAAGTTATAAAAACATGGTTATTGCTTATATAAAACATAATCCTTTAAAAATCTGTTTTTATCATCTGAAATATACATTGAAACTTTATCCCACTATCTCTTTGGCTTATTTGAAGAGGAAAAACTAATCATGGAGTTCCTTCCTCCAAGCAGAGTTCAAGACCCATTCACTTGTGACTCTCACAATAATCCTATAAAGTAAAATCACAATCCCCATTTTAATGTGGAAACTGAGGCTCAACCAGGTTAGGTAGCTTGACTAAGGTGACATAGGGGAAGTGACAAAGTCAGCATTTGAACTGATAAAGCTCCTAAGTTCAAGGAACTACTGATAGGTTCAACTTTGCTAACAAATTAATCATGTTTCCTTAAAGTCTGTGAAATCAATACTCAGTATCATCTTACATTACCACTAATTGAACAAATCACCGTAAGAAAAAAACTGAGATGCAGTATACACATAAATTCACTATATAACTATTATGTTACAAGATACTGTTCACTAGAATTGATTTTAAAGTTGAAATGGGTCCTAATATGTATGAAACAGATGTCAAAGCTTCTTAAAAAGGCTAGGTATAATTCATTACATACTGTATTTCTAAGATCAAAATAAACTTTTATTTTCTAATGTGAGTTCAAAGCAATCTAAGCCTTTTCATCCAAAACAATACACCCCCCCCGCCAAAGAATGTATGTTTAGCCCCAACACAAACAAACTCCATCTTGTTTGCCTGCCTTTACTTTCTCTTAAGAACGAGTGCTAAACCTCTGTGTATATGAGTATTCATTCTTAGGTTAAAAAGTGGACTGTCCTTGCATAGCAGGTTTATCCTTTGCTCTCTCCAATAGGTTTTTTTTTTCACCCTTTTCCCCAGTACAGATCACTTTAATCACTTCTGATGACTTCCTTAAACAGAATGGGAAACTTGACATGAAACAGAAATAGGAAATAAAAGCAAGACATAGAGGAAAAATAGAAAATAAAAACTTTTATCAGAAAAATATAAAGATGAAAATATGTGTGTGTGCGCATGTGTATGTATGCATGCACACAGTTTATATAACAGGCATACAGTTTTCAAAAGATAGATCAGGTGTAAAAAGATAGATCTAAGAAGAAAAGGGGAGGGAAAGTAGGAGCAGCAAGATGATTTTTTTTTAATTTATTTGTTTTATTTTATTTATTTTTGGCTGCACTGGGTCTTTGTTGCTGCACACGGGCTTTCTCTTGTTGCAGCGAGCGGGGGCTACTCTGTTGCGGTGCGAGTGCTTCCCATTGTGGTGGCTTCTCTTGTTGCCGAGCACAGGCTCTAGGCGCGCGGGCTTCAGTAGTTGTGGCTCCTGGGCTCTAGAGCGCAGGCTCAGTAGTTGTGGCACACAGGCTTAGTTGCTCCGCAGCATGTGGGATCTCTCTGGACCAGGGCTCAAATTCATGTGCCCTGCATTGGCAGGCAGATTCTTAACCACTGCACTGCCCGGGAAGTCCAAGACAACTGATATTTATAAAACAACAAAGGGTATGGACTTGGTCTCTGAATCTGAGAATCCATGATACTTGAGAAAGGACAGAAAAAAGTCCATTTGTGGATAAAGTCAGTGTGATAAGAATAATTATAATGTATATAAAAGTCACCAGTTTTCAAAGCTATAGAACGATTTGTTTATGTTAACGATAATTTATTATCTCTTTTCAAATGTTAAATGCCACAGAGGTGTCATTTTGACAATTAAATATTTTGGTACTATGCATGGCCATAAATGCTTGTTAATGAATTCTTGTTAACAGAATGCTGAATAAATGCACTTTTACTGAATACTAGGGCAGACCAGCTTTTATTCTAGTTTTTAAAGACAGGTGGAAAGGTGTCTTTCTTTATATATAAGAAAGGTGTCTTTCTTTATATATAAGGTTGTAAACTTGCAAAAGTTTAAAAACTTCAGCAGGTGCTGCCTGAAAAATGACATAGATTCAAAAGTGATATAACTGGATTCATAAATCTAAAGTGGGCTATAATGGAACCTAGAGATATTTGGTGGGCAGTTCAAGCTTTAAGAAAAACAACAGGAACACCACTAAAAGAGGCAAAGCACTGGGCTGAAAGTATCCACTAGCTTGTTATAACATTTGTTATTTTCTTGTGTTTAAGCTCTTGAAATTGTGATTGTGTATAAATACCCATCATGCCTCCAAAAGAATTTAAAGAGAAAACTGGATATATGGTGATTAAATTATATGCAATTTCTAAAGGAACAATTTTTGGTCTTGGCCCATAGTTAAAACTTGTGAAGAGAAAGAAAGAGTGTTTCTGAAATGAAATCCTTCTAACAGAATTAATTCTAATTTTCTCACTATATTTAAATGCAGCTGAGCAATAAAAAATGAAAAGTAAAAAAAAAAGTAATTATTGATACATAATGAATGTTAGTGATTTTTGTACTTTTTTTAGTATCTTGGAATTAATATAATGCTTTCTCAAAATAGATTAAATCACTGACTTGATATTAGTTGACCAACTCTTAATACATTCTTTACTTGTTAAGATAGATATTGATGTCTTTGGCATTTAGGAGAAGTATAGCTTGCCAATTGATAATGATATTCTTCTCTACTGGTATACAATTTCTGGTTTTCTAAGCTAAATGCCTTCTCAGAAATATGTTCTCACACTTTGTCTTGTCATCTTATTTTAAATATAATCCTTTAAGACACATTTATAGTACAAGTTCAATGTTAAAGAGCTCTAATCTTATAATCATGGAAAACTGGAGATGGAATGGGCCCAAACTATCTAACGCCAAACCCTTACCAAAATGGGATTTCTGTGTATGGAAAAATATCATTTGCCTCTATTTCTTCACATATTTAAATCTTCTGGAAATTATCCTGGATTCTAACAGGTCTCATAATTGGGATACTTTTTCCATTTTCATTTCTGTTGTTCAGGGATAATTTTTATCATATATGATCAAAATATCACTTCATATTTGTACCAAATATATATGCTGGCCTCCTGCTGTTATTTTTGCAGGAATAAACCTTTTGCTGATATGAAATGAGGGAATGAGAGGATTGCCTAGCTTTTCAATGGCAAAACAAGAGAATGGAAGAAAACCCAAGTAATGGACTGGAAAATGGAACTTAAAATCAAATCTGTTTAAATAGTATTGCATTTCATATTCTGTTGTTCAGTATTTATCTCTTTACCACCACCAACACTCAAGCCATCCCTCCCCACAGAATCTTGAAAATAAATGTTTTCCTTCAAGAAAATCAGAATTTAAAACAGCGCTGCCATCAATAGAGGATCCTGAGAAACCTGAGAGGGGGTCCCTGGTCCAGACTAAAGGAGTGAATTTGCTTAGTGCCGCACAAAAGGAAAAAGGCAAAGCAGAAAGAAAGAGAACGAAACATCATGGAAAGTAGAATGAAGGAGACTGGGAACAGGTGCACAAATGGTAGTCTAAATGGAATCCCGGAGATGAGAACAATTCATTAGTACTTACTCAGTGGCATCTAATATGAATCTCGCCCTATACTAGAAACTGGCTAAGAATACAGAAATGTAAGGTGGAATTCCTCACTAACTTCACTTCTAGGTGGTGAACACACTTAACCTAGGTAAACAATGGTTGACAGTGTTTTATGTTAAAGATGTTAAGAGTTAGAGTCGTTTAGTGGAGAGAGCAAAGAAGACTGGTGAAATTTGGGAGGTTAGATTTCTACTTGGCTTTGTCCCCAGACACTTCTATCACCAGTGACAATACTCATTTGCAATTTGGGCCTTGTCATCACAGCCAAATACACAAAAAAATGATTTCTTTGGAATGACTTAGATTTTAGAGGGCGATTTTTGTAATTTCTTTTATAATTTTCCCTTTTATTCATGGTAGAAGGAAAAAATACAGAGAGAAATGCTCTGAATACAAAATACCATGGTACAAAAATCATTTGCTAATGAATTCGGTTCATTTAATTCTTTGGAATAGAATCAGAGAAAAACTGAACCGACGAAATCATAGAAATAATTTTATTTAATCTTCTCATTTTACAGATGAGGAAATAAAGTCCACTGAGATGCAAATGGGTTCACAGAGCTAATAACTGGTAAGACCCCCTGCCTCCAGGCTCTGTTGGGGCCTCTCCCGTTGCGGAGCACAGGCTCCAGACGCGCAGGCTCAGCGGCCATGGCTCACGGGCCCAGCGCTCCGCGGCATGTGGGATCTTCCCAGACCAGGGCACGAACCCGTGTCCCCTGCATTGGCAGGCGGACTCTCAACTACTGCGCCACCAGGGAAGCCCTGCGTTCTTATTTTTATACCACACTGTTTCTCGCTGCAGTATTTTCATACTTAAAATGATACACCTTACACATTAATAACCTACAAATTTGGAAATTTCTGGTTATATTTGAAGGTGCTTGACTTGGAGCCAGACAGCCCTAAACTGGAATCCCGTTCAGCCTGGCTGCTAATTAGCTATAAGACCTTGACAAGTTCATTTATTCATTCTTCAAATGGTTACTGAGCACTTACTATATATCTCAGCTACTTTTTAAGGTACTTTTTTAGGTACTGAGGATAAGCAGCAAACAAATACTTACATTCCAGTTAAGGATGAATAACAAAACAGGTAAATAAAAAAATTGTGATGTCAAGTGCGATAAATCTAAGAAGAAAAATAAGACTGGATGAGAGGGTCAGAGAATGACAGAAAGTTTTAAAAAGGGCATTAGGATAGGCCTTTCTGATAATAATAGCTAATATTTACAGAGCCTTCAGTACAAGCTAAGTGTTTTACATATAATCGTAATTAAGTCCTCACATTATGTTATGAAGTTGGTCCTATTAATACCCCTCCTTTTCAGGTGAGGAAATGAAGTCCCAGAGAGGTTAAGTAACTAGCCCAAAGTTGTCCAGCTAGTAAGTAATAAAGCAGGAGTTTTTACCCAGTTGGTCTGTCTCCAGAGTACCCTCTAACCACCACTCTTTTTTTTTTTTTGATTGAAAGTACTTTAGACGGTCCCCAATTCACAATTCAACTTACAATTTTTTGACTTTACAATGATGCAAAAGCGATATTCTTTCAGTAAAAACCATACTTTAAATTTTGAATTTTGATTTTTTCCTTGGTGAGTGTTATGTGGTACTTACTCTCTAGTGATGCTGGGCAGAGGCATCGAACCACAGGTCCTAGTCAGCCACTCCATCATGAGGGTAAACAACTGATACACCTTCCCCATTATATACCCATACAATAACCACCACTCTTTGATGCCTTTTTAATAGGGTAACAATGCAGCAGAGAGCTGAGTCGCAGTTTCCTTGTCTATAATGGACTCATTTGAGAACTGTAAGATGTAATATTTACTCAAATCTTAGCCCTGTGTCTGTCACAAAGTCAGTTCTATAAGTTAGAATTCTTTGGCTGCAATTTACAGAAACCCAACTAAAGGTATCTTAAGAAAAATGAAGAATATACTGTTTCATGTAAGCAAATTGTGTGGGCAGGTGGAGAGGACTGCGGAGATAACTGAGGTCAAGGACTCAAATGCTCAAATGGAGACTTTCTCTTTCCTTCTCCTATCTCTGTCCATGTGTCAACTTTATTCTGTCCTACTATGGAAGGACTTTCTCCTTGTGATGAAAAGTATGGCTTCAGATTGCAGGTTAACATTCCTTTAGATTTTAATAACTAATTAATAGGTCCTTGTCATAGTTAAGAACTTTACCTGTACTCACTCAAAACAAGTAAGCCTTCCAACAACTCTGTGCACTAGATGTGACTGTTATGCCCGTTTTCAGATGAGGAAATTGAGGCATGGTATTCAAGTAACTTAATCAAAGCCACCGGCTACAAAGGACACAAACTTAGGCAGTCTGTTCCAGCGCCAGTGCTAACATATAAGTCAACATACTCTGCCTGGGCTGAGTTTTAAAATTAAATTAAGGAAAAAAACCCAAAAAAACAAAACGGTGTGTATGTGCTGGGGACTGCATTTGTACCACCAGCTCCAGTTCGCAAGACCGAAAACCTTTGATCGACAGGATGTAGGCTGTTGCCACACAGTTGGCCTGCCTCCTGTTCCCTGCAAACCCTCTGTGCCCCCCTGTAGACTCTTGAGACTCTGCGCTTGTCTATTCTCTTCATTCCTGGTACTTCTGCTGAATACCTGCTTGATCCTTTCTACCACTGAGGCTGGTGCCTAAATCAGGAATTGGATGAGGCTTTTTATGTACATTATCAATCAATGTTTCATATTTCACTCTCAAATATGAAAGAAGCACGAAGTAAAGGTTAAGTGCAGCCAAATTCCTGAGCTGGAAGGAGGGGAGGATGGACTGTGACAGCTCTAAACCTCCAATGAAAGCATCTGGGGTTGGACAAGAACAGTTATGTCTGAAAAGCTGAGTTGCTTATTTCCAGGGATTCTTCTTTGAGGCTCGCACAACAGGTTTTTTCATTTCTCTGTTCCTCTTTTTATGGAGCTTCATCTTGATCCAATTTGGCAAGGTGCTTTCAAAACAGCAACAACTTTTGCAACAAGCAAAGGTTCAGAAATAGGTGTTGGGAAGGAAGAAAATTAATTCTTAAAGAAATTTTGCAGAATTGAAGGCTGTATTTATAATTAGAAAGCTTCCCTTGCTTTGTTACTGCTAGGCATGGAACAGTTCTAATTTAGTTAGTTTTTTTTTTTTTTAAGAAGAACAAGACTTTAATAGAATTTTTTTTTTTTTTTTGGCCACGCCGCACAGGAGGCAGGATCTTAGTTCCCCCATCAGGTATCAAACTCCGCTGCAGTGGGAGTGTGAAGTCTTAACCACTGAACCACCAGGGGAGTCCCTAATTTAGTATTCTTTATTCTACCATTTCTGCCTAATAGTCTGCAACACTGAGTATGGTTTTTCTCATAACATAAACTGTCAAAATTTATTTTTATGGCAGTCATAAATATGAATGGACTAATTGGAAATATTTTTTCAAACAGATGACTGAATATACAATTCAATACAATGTAACTCCTCTAATGGTGATAAATAATATAGACTCTCATGTCTCATTATCTGTGACATACCTTTAAAGGAGGAACAGACCTGGTAAGTGGCTATCCAGAGGTAGCATACAGGTAGTATATTATGGAAAGCTGGCAGATCATGGAGGGCTTCTCTGGGAGCCATTAGATCCTGAGCTCCTTGGAGTAGAGATATTGTGTTATTCATTCTATATTCCCAGTGCTGAGCACAGTGCCTACCACATAGTAGGTTGTTCTATATAGCTTATTAAGTGACTTTCTTCTGCTAACACACAGTAAGGAAATAAGATGGTAAAAGGAGGGTGATTCAAGTTCAAAGTAAGAGAATCTGAATTGATGGGTGAGTGAAAAGGCAAGGCTAGAAAATGATAGGAAATGACACTTGAGGTTCATGGTCTAGACAAGTTAGGAAAGCTGAGGAAGAGGGGTAGGAGTTGTGGAGTGCACAAGGACCTTGGCTTAGAAAGGGCCAAAAGAGTCCTCCTTTGCAGAGGCTGATGGTGGATGCTATGTTGGAGGGGGTCCACACTGAGAGGCTAGACACTAGCTCAAGATCATAGGTTGTTTGTTTTTACCAGCCCCAAGCAGGTGGATTTAAAATTACTTTTAATGGAAAAGATCATATGACTACATAAAAAGAGAATTTGGAAAAAAGAACTGTATAAAGTCACTGATATCCAACCATTATCTTAATTCTCAATTCCTGTCATTCCTGTATCCTGATCAGCTGCAGGATCAGTCTTTAACCTGGACGCAGTTGCCATTAGGATAAATATAATGATGATGATGATGATGATGGATGACAATGGCTTACATTTGCTGAGCACTTATTACATGCCTGACCCTGTTCAGTGTCATTTAATTCTCATATTATTTCATTTAATTATTTCAACAATTCTATAAGGTAGATACTATTAATATTCCTATTTTATATATAAAATGAAACTAAGGCAAAAAGAGATGAACTTGTCCAAGGTTGCTCTTCCAATAAGTAATGAATATGGACAGTCTGATTCCAGAGTCCATGCTCTTAACCCTTATGCTATGATTTTTCATTTGAGCTCAGATCCAGGTGAGGTCTGAGAGTAGTATGGGTGACTTAGGCTGAGTTGCCAGAGTGCCTGGGGTAAACCCTGGGCAACCAGCTACTGATCCCACTTCACTCTGCTTCCAAATCCCTCACGCGTTTGCTTTGTCTGTAGAGGCAATTTTCCTAAATTACTTTCATCTCATCATTATCATGATGAATTTAACTTAGCAATTATAAAAAAACCAATGGTGAAATTGGGAACAACATGGGAAATCTGAATATGGACTACAGATGAGATAAGAAACTATTGTTAATTTTCTTAGGAGTAATCTTCAAAATCTACAAACAGGTCATGCAGCAATATCAAAAAAACAAATAACCCAATCAAAAACTGGGCAGAGACTTAAATAGACATTTCTCCAGAGAAGACATACAGATGGCCAAGAGGCACATGAAAAGATGTTCAACATTGCTAATTATTAGAGAAAGGCAAATCAAAACTGCAACAAGATACCACCTCACACCAGTCAGAATGGCCATCATCAAAAAGTCTACAAACAATAAATGTTGGAGAGGGTGTGGAGAAAAGGGAACCCTCCTACACCATTGGTGGGAATGTAAACTGGTATAGCCACTATGGAGAACAGTATGGAGGTTTCTTAAGAAACTAAAAATAGAGCTACCATATGATCCAACAATCCCACTCCTGGGCATATATCCAGAGGAAAACATGGTTTGAAAAGATACCTGCACCTCAGTGTTCATTGTAGCACTGTTTACAATAGCCAAGACATAGGAGCAACCTAAATGTCCATCAATGGATGAATGGATAGAGAAGATGTGGTACATATATACAATGGAATATTATTCAGCCATTAAAAGGAATGAAATAATGCCATTTGCAGCAACATGGATGGACCTGGAGATTATCATACTAAGTGAAGTAAGTCAGACAAAGACAAATATTGTATGATGTGGAATCTAAAAAAAATGATACAAATGAACCATTTACAAAACAGAAACAGACTCACAGACTTAGAGAATGAATTTATGGCTACCCGGGAGGGGGAGTGGGGGGGTGGGGCAGGGGACAGATTGGGAGTTTGGGATTGACATGTACACACTGCTATATTTAAAACAGGTAACCAACAAGAACCTACTGTATAGCACTGGAAACTCTGCTCAATATTCTGTAATAACCTAAATGGGAAAAGAAATTGAAAAATAATAGATACATGTATATGTATAACTGAATCACTCTGCTGTACACCTGAGACTAACACTACATTGTTAATCAACTATACTCCAATATAAAATAACAATTGAAAACTTTTCTTAGGAGTGATACTAGTAATAGTGAAAATAGATATTAGTGAAAATATCTTTAATTTTTAGAGGCATACTGAAACATTTAGAGGCTAAACGTCATGATATCCAGTGCTTACTTTAAAATAATTGAGCAAAGAGTAAATAAATGAAGGAAATACGGTAAAATGATAAGTTATTAAGATGAGGTGATCAGGGCTTCCCTGGTGGCGCAGCGGTTGGGAGTCCGCCTGCCGATGCGGGGTACGCGGGTTCGTGCCCCGGTCTGGGAAGATC
>NW_020172461.1:168946-264081 GCF_003031525.2 Neophocaena asiaeorientalis asiaeorientalis | reverse complement strand
AAAGGGAACCCTCCTACACCATTGGTGGGAATGTAAACTGGTATAGCCACTATGGAGAACAGTATGGAGGTTTCTTAAGAAACTAAAAATAGAGCTACCATATGATCCAACAATCCCACTCCTGGGCATATATCCAGAGGAAAACATGGTTTGAAAAGATACCTGCACCTCAGTGTTCATTGTAGCACTGTTTACAATAGCCAAGACATAGGAGCAACCTAATGCAACATGGATGGACCTGGAGATTATCATACTAAGTGAAGTAAGTCAGACAAAGACAAATATTGTATGATGTGGAATCTAAAAAAAATGATACAAATGAACCATTTACAAAACAGAAACAGACTCACAGACTTAGAGAATGAATTTATGGCTACCCGGGAGGGGGAGTGGGGGGGTGGGGCAGGGGACAGATTGGGAGTTTGGGATTGACATGTACACACTGCTATATTTAAAACAGGTAACCAACAAGAACCTACTGTATAGCACTGGAAACTCTGCTCAATATTCTGTAATAACCTAAATGGGAAAAGAAATTGAAAAATAATAGATACATGTATATGTATAACTGAATCACTCTGCTGTACACCTGAGACTAACACTACATTGTTAATCAACTATACTCCAATATAAAATAACAATTGAAAACTTTTCTTAGGAGTGATACTAGTAATAGTGAAAATAGATATTAGTGAAAATATCTTTAATTTTTAGAGGCATACTGAAACATTTAGAGGCTAAACGTCATGATATCCAGTGCTTACTTTAAAATAATTGAGCAAAGAGTAAATAAATGAAGGAAATACGGTAAAATGATAAGTTATTAAGATGAGGTGATCAGGGCTTCCCTGGTGGCGCAGCGGTTGGGAGTCCGCCTGCCGATGCGGGGTACGCGGGTTCGTAAAAAAAAAAAAAAAAAAAAGATGAGGTGATCAGTATATGTGATTTTATTATAATGTTATCTCTACTTTGTAGACCATGGGTCTCCAACCCCCAGGCCACGGACCACCCGTTAGGAACCAGGCTGCACAGCAGGAGGTGAGTAGAGGGTGAGCGAGCAAAGCTTCATCTGTATTTATAGCCACTCCTCTGTCAGATCAGTGGCGGCATTAGATTCTCACAGGAGCATGAACTCTACTGTGAACTGTGCATGCAAGGGATCTAGGCTGCATGCTCCTTATGAGAATCTAATGCCTCATGATCTGAGGTAGAGCTGAGGGGTGATGCTAGCACTGGGGAGCGGCTGCAAATACAGATTATCATTAGCAGAGAGGTTTGACTGCACAGAGACCATAATAAATCAATTGCTTGCAGACTCATATCAAAACCCTATCAGTGAGTGGCAAGTGAAAATTAAGCTGCATCTGGTGGCAGGCTTTATAGTGGGAAGTGAGTTGATGTACTTCAGTTGTACAGCTACATCTTGTGGCAGGCTTTAAGTCAGAATCTGACACTTATTTTAGTCTGCATGTGGTCCGCCCATTATTTTATTTACCACTTCCATCCGTGCCTATTTCCCGTGCTATGCATTTGTCTCAGTCACAATTTTGCTAAGCCCAAAAGCTAACCCTAGCCAAAATGAATAAGAAACATTGCTGGAGAGCTTCTTTGAAATGGGGGAAAGACCCAATGATGAGATGGCAGAAGACTCTAAGACTGCCAAAAAAAAGAAAGCTGCATTTAAAGGAAAATACCAAGAGTCCTACTTAAATTATGGGTTCATTGCAACAGGTGATTCACATTCTCCAAGACTGCTTTGTATATGTGGCAACCGGCTAACCAACAAAGCCATGAAACCTTCAAAACTGCTTCGCCACATGGAGACCAAGCACCCTGCATTAAAAGACAAGCCTTTGGATTTTCCCAAAAGAAAAAAATGTGAACACGAAGAACAGAAGCAATTATTGAAGGCCACTGCTTCATCAAGTGTGTCTGCACTGAGAGCATCATTCTCGGTGGCTAACTGCATTGCTAAAGCTAAGTAAGAAGCCCTTTACTCTTGGTGAAGAGTTGATCCTGCCTGCTGCTAAGGACATTTGTCGTGAACTTTTAAGAGAGGCTGAGTTCAAAAGGTGGCACGTGTTCCTCTTTTGGCTAGCATCATAACTAGACGAACTGATGAAATAGCAGAGGATACTGTGGCACAGCTGTTAGAGAGGATTAATGAGTCACTGTGGTACGCAATCCAGGTTGACGAGTCCACCAATGTTGACAACAAGGCAACAATGCTTGTTTTTGTGCGATATATTTTTCAAGAGGATGTGCATTAGGATATGTTATGTGCACTTTTGTTGCCAACCAACACCACAGCTGCAGACCTATTCAAGTCTTTGAATGATTACATATCAGGAAAACTGAATTGGTCATTTTCTGTCGGTATATGCACGGATGGAGCAGCTGCCATGACTGGATGGCTTTCTGGTTTCACTACTTGGGTCAAGGAGGTCGCTTCTGAATGTCAGTCTACGCACTGTGTCATCCACAGAGAAATGCTGGCTAGCTGAAAAATGTCACCTGAACTTAGCGGTGTTTTGCAGGATGTGATTAAAATTATCAACCATGTTAAAGTACATGCCCTTAACTCATGTCTGTTCACGCAGCTCTGTGAGGAGATGGATGCAGAGCACACACGTCTTCTCTTATACACAGAAGTGAGATGGCTTTCTAAAGGTAGATCACTGGCCAGAGTTTTTCAGCTACGAGAGCCACTCCAGAGATTCCTTTTAGAAAAACATTCACCACTGGCAGCACATTTCAGTGACACAGAATGGGTCACAAAACTTGCTTACTTGTGTGACATATTCAACTTGCTCAACGAAATCAATCTTTCACTTCAGGGGAGAATGAGAACTGTGTTCCTGTCAGAAGATAAAGTGGCTGCATTCAAAGCCAAATCGGAATTATGGGGGCAACGAACACTGGGATTTTTGACATGTCTCAAACATTAGCAGAGATTTTGAAAGAGAATGAGCCAGGGCCTTCTTTCTCCCAGCTGGTGCATGATCACCTATCTCAGGTTTCAAAAGAGTTTGAGCATTATTTCCCAACCACAAAAGACCCCCAAACTGGGAAGGAATGGATCTGAGACCCATTTGTGAACAAGCCAGGTGAACCGACTTTGTGCTAGAAGAGGATCAACTGCTTGAGGTCGCAAATGACAGTGTCCTTAAAAGTATGTTTGAGACAACTTCAAATCCCCATCCAGTCTGGATTAAAGTCAAGACAGAATATCCTGAGATTGCCACAAAAGCACTGGACAGCCTGCTTCCATTTCCAACATCCTATCTTTGTGAAGCAGGGTTTTCTGCAGTGACAGCAACCAAAAGGAGATTACAGACTAGACTGGACATAGGCAGTACACTTCCGGTGTCACTGTCTCCCATCACCCCCAGATGGGACCATCCAGTTGCAGGAAAACAAGCTCAGGGCTCCCACTGATTCTGCATTATGGTGCGTTGTATAATTATTTCATTATATATTACAATGTAATAATCATAGAAATAAAGGGCACAATAAATGTAATGCACTTAAATCATCCTGAAACCATGCCCACCCCCAACCCCAGTCCATGGAAAAACTGTCTTCCACGAAACCGGTCCCTGGCGCCAAAACGGTTGGGGACCGCTGTTGTACACTATTTGAATTTTTATAAAAAAGTTCAAATAAATGCAATATTACATTTCCTGATTTCAATACTATCACTGTTCCCAATTCTTATAGTGATAGAGAGCACACAGTTTCCAAATGTGAACCATCTCTGAACCTAATTTTCTTTGCTGGACCCACTTCTGTCTACTATCAGCAAGGAGTGTGAGGGTGATTTATCTGTTATAGCAGTAGATCACAAAATTTTTATGCTGAATTTTACCCATTAGGTGATGCTCAAATGTGTGACACTTTCCTCAGGCTGTGCCTCATAAGCTTGCAGACTTGAGGTAAGCAACCTACCACTCTAGGCCTTTTCTGGAAAAGGCACTGCAATTGCATCTACTTCCAGACTGTTGTTAGGATCCACAAGATAATGTGTACAAATCACTCAGCACCTTGCCTGCAATACAGTGAGCACCCAGTAAGCATTAAGTATTTTCAGCAGCAGTCAAAATTGAAAAAAACATGTGTTCTACCTCATCAGGAATCTCCACACAGTAGGTGGGGAAAAAAAATCACCACTTGGTAGTATAGCTCAGTTTTCAACTTTCTCACCTCAAACAGAGACATTGTGTGGGTCTTTCTCTCAAACCAAATGGAAGCTGTTTTTCTTTCCACAACATTAACTACTTTGATTAAAGAGTAAGAAGGCCACTGGATGATTTCTGAACTGTGAATAAGGAGATAGAAAGGAGATGATAAAACCTGGGTTTGTTGAGCAGGCCTTGCTCATTCCAGAATGATGACACAAGTTTGGGTTAAGGATAGTGAAGATACAGAAAGCAGTTGCACTGACATTTCAACCCGATTCATTTAGCCATTTTAGCCATGTGTACTAATGCCTTGACTTCTGGATTCGGGTAACTACCCTCTCTCTATGGAGGATGTTCATTTCAGAGGTGTGCTTTAAGTGAGTTAAAGGGACCCCGAAGAGAAAGCCTACCTTTCCTGCCCCTGCCCCCTCTGCCCTCAGTGAATCTAAATGCAGGGCTTTCATCTTCTCATCTCTCAGCTTAGGTCCCCTTTTGTTTTGTGATGCCCTGTTAGGTTGCTTTGTTTTGGTTTCTCTGGGAGGCTTGCCAACCTCATCCTCAGAAAAGGTTCAAAATGATTGAGATCAAATGTTTTGAGACAGTGTTACATTTCCTTTTCTTCCCCAAGCTTGTCTTTGTTTAGTCCATGCCCTGTTTTGTCTTAAATCTTCTCTCCCTCAAGTAGTGCCTCTACAACCAAAGAGATTGCTATGTCATAAAATCAAACTCTTTGAAGTGATCCTAAGAGTCATGAAATCCAACTGCCCAATATAGGAATCTTCTTCACAACTCTAACCCATGCTTATGTTCAAATATGACTTGCACATACTTCATAAAAGGGAATTCATTACCACAAAGATTACTAATTTCATTTTTAACTTAATTTTTAGAAATTTCTCCATTTCTTTTTAGAAATAGAGTTGCACAGAATGTCTATGTGATAAGTGGCTATCATATTCCCTCCTCTCTTATTTGTCTTTTCCTTTTCAGATTAATCCCATTTTCTAAGCATTAAGGAGAAATTAGGTGTGAAAGTAGAGGGTAGCCATAAAAACAGACAGACAAATGCACTTCATGGAATTCATTCATTCATTCAACAGATGGCCCAAAGTATGGGCCAGGCACTGTACTACATTCTGGGGATATATACTGCATGTTTGCATTCCCCCAAAATTCCTATGTTCAAATCCTAACCCCTCAATGTTGATGGTATTAGGAAGGGGGTGGTGTTTGGGAGATGATTAGGTCATGAGGGTGGAGCCCTCATGAATGGGATTACTGCCCTTATAAAAAAGACCGCAGAGAGCTCCCTTGCTCTTTCTACCATGTGAGGACACAGCAAGAAGACAAGTATGAACCAGGAAGGTGGTCCTCACCAGGCACTGAATCTGCCAGTGCCTTGATCTTGGACTTCTTAGCCTCCATAGCCATAAGAAATACATCTCTGTTATTTATAAGCTTTCGGTCTATGGTATTTTCTTATAGCAGTCTGGATGAACTAAGACACATAATAAGACTCATAGCACTGTCCTCACAGAGTTTACCAACTAGCAAGAAATACAGACATAAGAAAGATAATTAACGAAAGACAATTACAGGGTAAAAATGAAAGTGTATAACAGGGGCACTTTTCCTAGCTGGGTGGCCAGAGAAGTTTTTCTGAGAAAAGAATATTTGATCTCAGACCTGAAAATATGTAGGAATTGACCAGGCAAGAAAGTATGTGTGTGGAGGAGACACACATAGGGAGGGGTGAAATAAGGCATTCTAGGCTGGTGGAGCAGTACTTGGGCAGTTCTGAAGTGAGGAGGAACTAAATATATTAAAGGGAGCATGTGAGATTAGAACTTTGTGAGCAAGGGGGAGAGTCTTACAAGATAGGCTAAATCTTTAGTGGGCTGTGGACTTCATTATCAGAGTAGTAACAAACAAGGGGGGAATTTTAAGTTGAGAAGTCATAGGATTTCCAGATATTTTACTGCTTCAGCCCCCATTTCCTGGACAGACTCTAGCTATTCACCACTCTGCTTCAGATGTGGTGCAAAGCACTAACCACATGCTCCAGACAGGGTCTGGTGGGTTCAGAGTGGGCTGGGCCACAGCCTCCTTTGCTCTGGACATTGGACTAATGCATCCTAGTAGTGTATATGCTCAGATGGTCACTAAGTCACAGCATATTACATAAAACCTGTGGTCTAGTAAACCAATACCTGGTTTGAGTTGGATTTTTGACACTAGATGGACTACAAAGGAACCTCAGGTCAAACTGAGGTGTCAGGGATTAAATTCCTCTTCCCTTTCTGCATCTTACTTAGCCTAGAGTTTTGCTTTCATTTTGATTTTTCTTCTCTCTTCCATAATTTTTTTCTAATTATAAAAGTAAACTTGTAAAATATAGAAAAATACAGCAAAAATAGAAATAATTCAAATAAACAGAGATAACTATTGTTATCACTGCTATTTACATCTTTCTATAAGTATCATTTTCTACACTTGAGATCATGCTGTATTGTAGTATTATAGCCTATTTTTTCCCCATTATTATTAGGTCATAAGAATTTATTTTCTACTATCATTAAATGGTGTAATGTGCTTACACCATTCATATGTGCTTCCTGTTTAAGGACATTTAAGGTTCCTGGTATTTTACTTTACAAAATAATATTTTTATATTTAAATATTTTCTTACATTTCAGAATATTTCCTCAGAGTAGAACCCTACAAGCATGTTTAAAACTTCCTTGATACATAATTACAAATTGTTTTACAAAATTGGCTGACTAAATTTATACTTCTACCTGCACTGTATTTTTTTTTTTTTTTTTTTTTTTTGGGTACGCGGGCCCCTCACTGTTGTGGCCTCTCCCGTTGCGGAGCACAGGCTCCAGACGCGCAGGCTCAGCGGCCATGGCTCACGGGCCTAGCCGCTCCGCGGCATGTGGGATCTTCCCGGACCGGAGCACGAACCCGCGTCCCCAGCATCGGCAGGCGGGCTCTCAACCACTGCGCCACCAGGCAAGCCCCTGCATTGTATATTTTAAACAAACAAACAAACCATGCTAATTAATAGGAGAAAATAAAATTGTGTTATTTTAATTTCCATTTTTAATTACTAATGATGTTAATGATTTAAAAGTTTTATTAAGCCACTTATATTTCCTTTTGTATAAACTGTAAGCATCTTTTTCCTAGGTATGCATAGTGGTCTTACTGATTTCCTTATAAATCTGTATAATGCTTTTTTATATCAGGATTTTAATCCTTAGTTTGCCATAGCACTCATAAGTATTCATCTCACTTCTATTTGGAAATTTTAATTTTGTGATTTAAAAAAAATACAGATAAATCTTTAAAATACAGCCTTATCTACATACTGCAATAACACTGCAATGCATACTGCATACTGCAATAACAAACTGCAATAACACTGCAATGAGTGTTATTGTAGTAAAAAAAAAAAAAAAAACAAACACAGAGGTTTCCTTGCCTGGTTTACTTTCTCTTTCAATTTGACATGAGCTTAAGAAAAAAAAAATAAAGTAAAAACAAGCTTTCATGGGCTTCACCCTAAATAAATCTTATATAAACCCTTTCAAATGCAGTTAGAAATAAGTCAGGAAGAGTCTTATTTCTCTAATAAAACTAAAGACTTAAAACTAATTGAGGGTATGAGTTGGGGCCTGCAAAGATTGAACTCCAAGACTTGCCTTAATATTTTATAATGTGCATGTGTTTCATCAAAGAGGGAAAAAATTAAGATTCACATAATTCTTTTCTGGTACATGGTAACTTCTCAACCACCATCAAATGGTGTTAACTTATTATTTGTTGTAATTTTTATTTAAATTTGAATCTTAACCCAGTTCTCCTTAGGAAGGACTTTGAGATCCAACAGTTCTGAACCTATTTTCTCATCTGTAAAATGAGGATAATAATTTGGACTAAACACCACAGTGTCTGTAAAGTACTGAGCCTAGAGCCAGCACCCAGGAGATGCTCAGTTAATACCACCGGTCTCTACTCGGCCTCTCACTCCTGTATCAGGGTAGGAAAGACTGTAGTTCTTGAGAAAGAGCATGTGTGTATCTGAGTGTAGGCAGCCTACATTGGCATAACCCCAGTAGCATGTCAGGCTATCTGAGTGGAAAAATAATAGCTGAATTTTGAATACTGAGAATCAAACGTGTGGCTGGAATTGTGTAAGGCACTGACCATGCAGAGAATAATAGAACTCACTGTCTGCATTCATAAAGGAGTATGGGAACCTTTGAGTAAACACTGAGAAATGCTTGTCAAACCAATTTACCACTAGGTAAATTTACCAATAGGCAAATCTAGCTTTGCCTATTCTGCTTCTCCAATCCTAAATTTCCCTGGAAACAAGGAATAATCACACTGACCACTTGGCACTGAGGTATGGGGGAGATCAACTCTGCAAATGTGCCATGTGATAATCCAGAAAAATCAGAGAAAATAATGTTATTTATTGAGTCAACTAAGTACAGAGGCAGGGGTTGTTATAGCACCCCATGGTACCATTTAATGTCAGAAGAAATGGTTTACATGTGATGCTGATGAAATAATCCAAAAAAGAAAATTCAGATAACAAAAGTAAGCCATTTGCTCCCAGAGGAATTGCTGACTTATCTTTCTTGTACAGAGCAGATTACTGACCACATAACTCTCTGTGGACTTTTCAAGTTTCTTGGGACAATACTGCCTTTAATAATAAGTAAAGGGAATTTTTATGAATTTGTTTTAATGTTCTTATGATTCACATTTTTCTTGTACAATGATTTTTTATTTTCAGGATATGTATTCTTAAAGCTTTGCAAAACTGAGGCATTTAATTTTAGAGAAGAACAGCAAAAGAGATTATCTTTTACCTACCTGATTTGTTTTACTTAGTAGAATAGGAACATATGTATTATGACCTACAAAATACCAATTGCCAACATGGAAGTCAATGAATCTTTTTTTTTAAAAGGCATTTTTTCCTTAAACTAGGAGAAATCCTAATTTAAAGGGTACTTGTAAGAGAAAAAGAGAGCTGATCTGGTTTCTTTCAATTTGTGTGTCCCTAATCATTCTCCAAAATCCCTAAGAGAAACAAATTTTAGATTTTTCGTTTATTATTTCCAAAAGTATATCTGACTTCAGACACATTAAATAATTTCAATTGGAGGCTCTTTATTCCTGAAGAAACCATCCACTTAAATATCAGGTGACTCTTTTGAACTTCCAAATGATATTACCACTATTCAATTAAAAATGTCCTAAGTGGACTGTAGGATATTACTTTTGTTACCATCATGGAGCACTCTCAGATTCTCCTCTCTTCTCACCCAGTTGTTTACATGACTTTTTGGGAGCTGTTTGCACAGTCTGATGGTTAGACCATCATTGGTAAAAGTCACCTGTCTGGTTCAGAAGTGTTGGAGGTTTGGGAGATCAGGCAGAATAGAAAAATTAAAAAGAAAAGAAAAGAAAGAAAGGAAAGGAAAAGGGAAAAGAGAAAGGAAGAGAGAAAAAGAAAAACAAAGAAAAGAAAAAGGAAAAAAACCTTAGGGTAATATAGATGTGTTTTTTGGGGTTTTTTTTGCGGTACGCAGGCCTCTCACTGTTGTGGCCTCTCCCGTTGCGGAGCACAGGCTCCGGACGTGCACGCCCAGCGGCCACGGCTCACGGGCCCAGCCGCTCCGCGGCATGTGGAATCTTCCTGGACTGGAGCACGAACCCATGTCCCCTGCATCGGTAGGCGTACTCTCAACCACTGCACCACCAGGGAAGCCTTATAGATGTGTTTTAATTAATTTGGATATTTTCTGTATCTCCTGCAATGTAGTCCATCACTGCCCCAGAACATTTATTTTCTCTCAAGCCTGGGTGGTAGGGAGTTTAAAAAAGAAACCTGGGGGCTTCCCTGGTGGCGCAGTGGTTGAGAGTCCGCCTGCCGATGCAGGGGACGCGGGTTCGTGCCCCGGTCCGGGAGGATCCCACATGCCGCGGAGCGGCTGTGCCTGTGAGCCATGGCCGCTGAGCCTGCGCGTCCGGAGCCTGTGCTCCGCAACGCGAGAGGCCACAACAGTGAGAGGCCCGCGTACCACAAAAAAAAAAAAAAAAAAAAAAAAAAAAGAAACCTGGAAAGTGATAGAAGTCTTCTGTCGTTGCATCTTCTAAGTACAGGCAGTCCATGCCTATCGTGAGGCATTTGCTGGATCACTGTCATTTTATAACTAAAAGCCAAAGTAAACACTTGCACAAACAATATTACCAACACCTTTAAGGCAATAACCACCCCAGAGATTGTGCGTTGAGGCAGGAATCATTATCATTTTCTACCCCTGCCCTTTCTGATCACTCATATGCCTTCCAACATACACATAGGTCCAAAGGAACATATACGTGATCTAACCTTATAATGTGTAAACAGAATTGCTCGATACACACAGAATTCAGCTCACGTGCTATGTTTGGGGGAAAAACCATTCTAAATTATTTAGAAAGGGTGCTATGAAATCTGAAACTGAGTTTAACATGTTCTAAAGTGTAGCTATAATTTGATTCACATATATATTTTTGCTTGCTATAATTTATTAGTTTATTTTGACCTTTATCCCTTTGCTTCCTTAGTTTTCAGCTATTCTGAAAAGTATAAAAAGGGGTGCCAAGTATTCCTCCCTTTAATTCACATTTTCTCTCACTGACAATTTGGGATTCATGATATTGACAGGTGTTTTTAAGAATAAAGAATAAAAAAAGGAAGTGAAGACTAGGAAAAATTGAAAAAATATTCGTAAAACTAAATTAAAAAAAAAATTAAACCTATCCACATTATTTACTTGGTATCATTATGAAGAAAGTGCCTATAGAATTCAGAGCATTGCTCTTTGTTTTGTTTTGTTTCCCAAAAGATTACAGGAAGAAATATCTAAGAACATCTTTGATCTAATGAATTATATCTTGGTTCTTTCTTACCACTTTGTTTCTACAACTTTGTTTCTTATTAAACTTCCTGTAATTCACCAAAGATGCCAGGAATTTATTTTATTAATTTATTTGGAGTGTGTTTGTGTGTGTGTGTGTGTGTGTGTGTGTGTGTGTGTGTCTTAGAGACAGAGAGAGAGGATCGTCAGAAAAGGCTGCCTTTGCAGTGCTGTAATAAGTAGAGAATAAAAATTACACTTGAACACAATTGTACTGTTAAGCTGCTGAAACAGCTTTTGGGGAATAGAGGGTTCATAACTTATTAGACAGTAGAAAAACAAAAAGTGAAAGAAAAGTAGGGACTCTCTGTGACAGAATTATATCAGAACATATGTATTTTGTACATTTATCTTTGCTGCCATAATTTAATTTATATTGGATTTCCATATTTATTAATTTCTATTGTATTTGCCACGCACGGGCTACATTTCCAACTGGATCCATAGTGAGAACTTCTAAACCAATAATCTGCAGCTTCTTAGAGGAAAGTGTAAAATTAAATGTGTTCACATAAACTTAAAAACATACTGGCTTGGTCTTTATTCTCCAGATTCTGGAGGAAAATGTTAAATTCACATTTTTTTTTTTCTCTACAATTTTGTCTCTGTCCTCTGTAGCCCATTCCTGATGTGGGGTAGTGTGTTTGTGTGTGTGGTTTCAGTTGCTGGCTATATTAAAGGGGGTTTCAACTATGCGTAAGGAATGAGAAAATAGCTTTTAGTTAAGGGTACCTATAGACCAGTCACCAACAGTTGTCAGCATTTTGAAAGGTTAGACTTTACCAGGGATATCCCTGAATGCTGGACATTGAAAAGAAAAAGCAATCTGTAAATGTAAATAAAACTATAACTGTCATAAAATAAAATCTTTAGGAAATGTTTTTCTCTTTTTTATTTATTTATCATTCAATTTGAGGGTAGCTCCATTTTGTTTTATAATCATAATGCTTTCTTAATCAACATGGGCTTGCTTTCTTTAAGTTCCCCCTTCCCCTGTGGCCATGGTATGCCTTGGAGTCTCAAGCAGGAAGACAAACTCTAAGGATGTGAGATAAAAGGAATAGCTTCTTCTATGTACGTGCTCAAGTACATTAAAAAAATGTTTGAACAAGTCCACAAAATCTGAGCCAAAAATGAATAAAGAAAACAAAAACGATACAGAACAAAAGAGTAGAAGTTTGTTACACACACACACACAAATGCACGCACTTGGGTCTCTGGAGGTTCTTGGTTCCTTGGTTACCTTCTTACCCTGAAAATTATGTTGGCATTGTTTTTTGTGAAAACCACATCACATCCCAGATCTTATATTTGTAATGTCAAATGTTAGCCTTTATGCATAGGACATTGTATGCATTTTAAACATAAACAGTATGTCGTGCTGTACAGGAGAACCTCTGAATTCCCTTCCTAATTTTACAGACATTGTAACAGAAACAATAATGATTGAATCAATACAGTTCACTGCAACTGAGAGTTGATATCTGTGTAAAATCCTTAGACATATCTACTCTGCACTGACAGCATGAAATAATGATTAAGAACTCGGACTCTGGATCTAGACTGCCTGATTTCAAATCCTGGCTTGGAATGCCCTTGGCAGCTACATGCGCTTGAGCAAGTTGCTTAACCTCTCTACCTCAATTTTCTCACCTGTAGAATGGCCATACTAATACTACCTATTTCATAGGGCTGTTGTGAGGATTAAATGAGTTAATACATACAAAATGTTTAAAATTGTGCCTGGTACATAGAAGTGTTCAATAAATGTTAACTACTATCATCAGTCAAGAACTTCTGCAGCACTTGGGAACTCAAACTGGACATTGTTTCTTGGGAGGAAATTAATGACTGCATATTACTGTATATTCTATTGGTTCCTGTTATTAGAGAAAACATTTGAAGGCCATTGACTGAGGAAGAAGTTAGCCTGTGTAGCTGCATCCTACGTGTTGTAGCCCTCCCAGATCTGGTTTTCTGCTTCCCTGGCTGGCTCAGCCCTCCTTCATTTTTGCAGATCTGCTTCCTCATTTTTAACTTGGAGTTTTAATCACTTACATTGATTAGCCATTTGGCAACTGTATCCTCCTCTTTTTGTCTGTTTTGTCTGTCTGCCAAAACGATGATTTCCAGCTCTTTCTGACCCCCTGTATTTAGCTGCTAAAATGACCCCAACACCTTCCGTTCCTATTTTGTCTCGTTCAGCCTTGCCTCCACTTGCTCCAGCTCCCTGCACCAGGGCTGAGAGCAGAAAGAGGCCTTAGAAAGCACTGGTTTAGTAGCTTAATCTTCAAACACAAGGAAAGGCACTCCTTGGTTCACAGAGGCTGCAGAATGTAGCAGTGGTTCACATATTTTAGTGTACACCAGAATCGTTTGGGGTGTGTGTTTAAAATGCAGGTTTCTGAACCTTTTCCCAGAGATTCTGATTGATGAAGTCTTAGATGGGGCCAAGAATCAGCATTTTAATCTACTGATACATGCTAGGTGATTCTGAAGCGGGCTGGTCTAAGAAGCTTAATTTCAGAGACACTTAACTAAGTTTCTGCCCTTGAATATAGAGTCTGCTATATTGGTCCCTTCTACAAACTCCTTTCTTGTATTCTGGAAAGCATTGTGCATTGGGCCAACAATTATGCCTAAAAATAAATTTGTAGTGAAAAGGAGTGTGTGGAGATAGCATTTTCCTCAGGGTCAGAAATTTTTCATGACTCTCAATTCTTACATCAGCAAGTTAGGTGGCCAGTAATATATTTTTGTCCATATCTTACCTTTCAGAAGACAGAAAAGAACCCAGACTTTCCCCCAAATTACCCTTCTATATTATTCTTAAAGAATTATCTATTTACCCCTTTAGGATTTCAGATATTTTCAGAATTGTCACTTACCCCTTTAGAACAATATGCAGTCAGAAGATTTGGGAGAAAAATGAAACAAATTCTCTAACCTATAATTCTTGAGTCAATTCTTCACTCCAAATTTTTCCCCTCATTTAGGCATTTTCACACCCACATGCTTGAATTTGAGCCTCATGTCACTACCACTAACCAACCTCAAGCCAGAGGCTAAGAGAGAAGAATAGAGCTTTCTTCACTGAGCAAGGCTGAGTAATGCTGTGGTTTCACCTTCCCTGGGGCTCAGTGTGCCACTGTAGCCCAGCCAACCCTGGCCTCTTCTGGAAGCGGTCTAGCCCCAGCCTCCTGCGTACATGACTTGAGTGCACTATTCTTGCCAGACTCTGAAACTTTTGTCTATGAGGCGTTTAAACTACACAGGCAACGCTGAAATCCATCCTTCCTTCCTGGCTTCTCTGGTTTGGTAGGTCTTCCTTTCCATAACACAGTCATGTGTCAGGTATAACTTGCTAGAGCCTGACTCTGTACTGGAAAAGGAGGACATGGTCTCTGCACACCAGCAGTTCATCACCTAGCCAGGAAATCAGAAAAATAAATGGCTAGAATACACTGTGACTTGAGCCGAAACTGAGGATGGACCAAGTGTACTGAAGTGCTCTCCCATACCAACCTGTGATTGACAGTGTCCTTGGAGCCTTCGAGGCTCCTGGATGCAAGTACCACAGTCAACTAAACTCTCTTTCCTCACGACTGAGATTCTAGATCACTAGTGCATTCCCAAAGTCTCACCTAATGGCAGCATATTCTAAGCTCTTCCTTTACTGCTATTAACAAAACGTAAAAAACACTTCCATCTTCCCTCAATAGGAGATGGTTTTTTCATCCTTTGAAATCCCATAGTAATTTTTTTTTTTTTTTTGCAGTACGCGGGCCTCTCACTGTTGTGGCCTCTCCCGTTGCGGAGCACAGGCTCCGGACGCGCAGGCTCAGTGGCCATGGCTTAGGGGCCCAGCCGCTCCTCGGCATGTGGAATCCTCCCGGACCAGGGCACGAACCCGTGTCCCCTGCATCGGCAGGCGGACTCTCAACCACTGAGCCACCAGGGAAGCCCAGAAGTCCCATAATACTTTACCTCAACATTCCTGTGGTACTTACCAAAGTTTACCTTGCAATATGCCTATTTAAATACATGTTTTCTTTCCCTTCCAGATTAGAGATTCTCTGAGGGCATGCACTGCTCGCCTCAGTGCCTTGCACAGAGCACCATACATAACTGATGCTTAACATATATTTGAACAAATGAATCAACAACAACAAAAAACACATTCTGATAAAGATCCTGAACCTGAGGTATCAGAGACTGCCCTGATATGAATCACTTCCTTTGGTTTTAGATAATGTAATCCTCCACCTCTGGTTTGGGGGGTGGAGGGGAACCAATCAACTCAAGCCCTCTAAATTCTGGAAAGATTTTAGCAGATCCAGGAGTTTTTATCTACACATAATATGTTGAAAGACAAATATCAAAAATTCCAATTATTCCATGTTTATATTTTAGTAAATACTCTGCTCACAAAAATCTGATGTGTAAATCTGAAGGTTAATTTGTATAGTTTATTGAGAAAAAGACACAATGAAAACAATGGCAGTAGAACCTTCTTCAAAACTGCTGAAAGTACTTTACCCTGAACTTGAAGACTAAGTAAAAATATTGGTGAAAAATACCGAATATAGAATATTTACTTAATTGTTAAGACAGCAGACAAAATAATGAAAGATTAAAAAGTTGAGCATTTACATAGAGCTTCTCCATTAGGCTCTGCGCAAACTGCTTTCCTGTAGGTTAACTATGAATATCTATAGCCACTGGGTGACACTGGTGTTATTAACTCTATATTACAGATCAGTAACTGGGGCTCAGGGAGTCTAAGAAACTTGGACAAGATCACTTGTTTAATATGTAGAGGAGCAAGGCTACAAATCTAGTTCTATCTAACTCCAAGTCCTATCTTCTTTAATTATGCTAGTGAAGTAGCAAAGATGTAGCTGAGCCACCAAAATGAGGTATCACAGATATCTCATTTTAATACATTTTTAATGTATTATGAGTAAAATTAATAATTTATTCACTCTTCAGATGTAGTCTTTTAGTGGCTACACTATTGTTCAAAGCTCTTATGTATTATAATATGCAGGATGGGAATAGAGGTGCATAATTGCGCTACATGGCCTTGGAAGTGCAACATAAAACAGATTAGATTTAGGACATGTGAAAATCCCCAGAGAGGTTATCATCCAATTTAAAAACACTGAGGTTATGCTTTGGTAACCTTCTGGAAGGGGTAAACCAAGCTACTGTTACCTGTCCTCCTCATAAGAGGTTGGAGTTGACAGGATAGGAAGGGGAGGCATTTAGATTCTTTACTTAGTAACTCACTTTTTCTCTGTAACGTTTGGTTCTTTTATTTATAAAATGGGAAAAAAATAGTAGTACCCACTTGGTGCAGATGTAAAGCGAGATGATGTATATAATTGCTTATCAGAATTCCTGAATAAATTATCTATTTTAACTATCGTTCTTAAAGTACCAATATTCATTTACTCAACATTCATGCAGCAAATATTTATTGAGTATCTAAGAGTGCCAGGCAGTATTATAGGCAGGATAAATACAACTGTGAGTAAGACAGACAAGACTGTTGACCAATGAAAATGTAACAATTTAATTAAAGAGTAGTTGTATTGCCATTAATAGTAGCATCTACTGAGTGCACACTGTTGCTAAGTGCCTTGCCGATCACTCACACAAGTATTATCTCCATGTATAGTTGGAGAAACTGAAGCTCAGAAATAGAAAAATGACATGGCCGAGGCCAAAGAGCTTCTGACTGAGGGACCCGAGATTTACTCCAGGACTATTGGTTCGAAGTCTATGTTCTTTTCACTATATCCCATACTTTCTCCTAACCAGGTCCTTAGCTCAAGCATTTCCTGCTATTTTTCCTTGTATTTGCAGAATGAGTTTTTTTTTGGAGCATGGTGATAGTTTCAGAGAGTAATGGCTTAAATAGCTTGCTATGATTAGTTGGGGTAAAGGTAAAAATATAGTATGCATGCCATCTCTCTTTCTCTCTCTCTCTCTCTCTCTCTCTCTCTCTCTCATTTCTTCATTAGTTCACCTATTCAATGAATATTTCATTATTATATTTCATCTTCCAGGCTCTATTCTAGGCTCTAGGGATATAATGTTGAACAAGTCAGACATAGCCCCTACCCTTATGAAACTTACATTCTAGTGGGAACAGTAGACAAAAGAGTAAAGAAACAAAGACATAAAATAATTAAAATTTTATAAGTCTTGTAAAGGACACAAACACTGAGCTGATATCTAGTATAGCGAGACCGGGTTACCTACCTGAGATAGGATGGTCAGAAGAGCCTCAGTAAGTAGGTGATATCGAAGTCCGGGCCTGCTATTGAGAAGGCAATAAGCCAGGGGAAGGGTAGAAGACAATGAGCTTTGTTATAGGATGCAGAAATGCCATGTTCCAAGGACACAATAAGACTTTGGATTCCAGGAACCAAAAGAAAATGACCAGTATGACCATAAGTGCCAGTGTAGTGTCCCAAGGGACCTTTTTTGGTCTCAGTGGATTTATATGCCCAAGTTTATCACTTTCTTCTTTTAAGCTCATCTCCCTGTCCTAGGGATTGACCATCCTACTTTTTTCAGATGCTGGCTCTCATTCTTCCACCTGAGGGTCTCTTGTCTCAATTCTTCTGTGGAATGGAGTGTAGAATTTCAACTTTCAGTTGTCTTTCATTCCCAGATGTTAGTCAGGATCCCAGCAGAAAATAGAATTCCTCTTAGGTGTTTAATTAAAGTGCTTTTAATGAAAGGATTATTTACAGAGTAGACATAGTTAAGAAATTCAACAAGCAATACTGGGAAATAATTCCATCCCTAGACCTATAGGAGAAGAAATAGTGCTATGGGAGCCTAAGAGAACTGGAGCCATAGAGGAGAGGCTGTCTGACTGGAGCTGTAATCAAAAGAGGAAGGAAGCTGTAAGCATAGCACTAAAGGGAGGTAATAAGAAATAGCCTCTTCTTGATCTCCTCCCGGTACCTCCCATTAATTGAACCCAGCTGGAAGACAAAAGGCCAAGTGCATTCAGGTGATACAGTCCACAGAGGTCAGTCTTTCTAGGGACCACAGCAGGGCAGAGAAGAGTAGAACTAGTTCTGAAGAGATTTAATCCAAACTCAAAAGATAACCAAACTATATAAGTGAAGAATATCCAGCACAGCACACCCATGGCAGTAGCACCAAAACTGCAGGACCAAACAGAGGAGTGGGGAAAAAATGTCCTGGTCTCTCTCCTTCCAATTTGCTGCCAGTACCTCCAATTGGCTAAACTCAATTTTTTTTTTTATTGCTACAAACTACCTGATCAATTAGGAGGTCAGCATAGTTAATGGATGGGAAACTCCAAAGTTCTAAGAAGATGCAACCACCTTCTCAGGATCTGGGGGCTGACCATGTGCTCTTTCTTGAAACCCTTTTCTGCCAGTTTCCTCTGACATCTGACTTTCCTGATTTAACTTCTATGTGGTAGCAGGTATAAATTTTACACACCATACGGTTAATCAAATAAAGATATTTTATTTCATTCCAAATGAACCTAGTGACTTTCATGTCCATTAACGCTGAAAAACTTAAATTTATCAAATCAGTGTCACTGAGGCTTTTTTGTATTAAAGCACACATGTCTTCGATTCTTGCCTCCTGCGTTCTCTTTTCCTTCCCTAAGCTCTGAGGGGCCTACCTTTGCTTCTCACATGGGAGAGACTGTCTCTGCTGGAAGTGGCTCCCGTTCTCTTGCTCTGCAAATGGTGGCTGCTCCTGGCAGCTCGGTGGTCCGCCTCTGCTGCCTCACTCCTATCTCACGAAGATTGGCACTGTGACCCTTTCAGTCTTAGCCACATCCTTAGTTTATTCACGGCTTTCCCTGGCCACCCGGCAGCTTCTGCTGAAGGCTCTCCTATCCTCATTTTATTCTTTAGTAACTGGCCATTTTGACTCATTATCTTTTGTGATGATCACTTGCAAGAACACGATTTCTCAATTAGCTTCATTGGACATACAACACGTTTTGGGATTGCTTATGTATCTCAAGGGAATCTAAAAAGGTTGGGAAGTGAGTGGAGAGAGGTGGGGGGAGGCTATGTCAGTCCACGTTCTGCCTAGACCTGTGAGTAAACATTTCCACTTTCCTCTGGCTACTCCAGTTGACCAAAGACCCTCTGGAAATCTATCTCTTTCCAGAGCTTGACAAAGGAGTGCAGAGCCCCTTGTTTTTCAATCCCAAAACCCATCTGGGCATCTCTATCTCCCACTCAGATTTGGACCCTGAGATGACAACTCTCACTAGCATCCGAACTCCCTTGATATTTTTTCCTATTCCTCTCCTGGCTTCAGAAAGGATTCCCAATTCTCTCTCTATGGTACACAATTTGCTCTTGAATGATCATAAATTCTTACAGATTCTATAGTCTAAAGAAGAGTCTAAGTCCACCAGACTCTTAGGTGTGTGCCACAGGGGGAGTGGGCAGGGGATGGGGTTTACCAAAAAAAAAAAAAACTTTCTTTTTCAAAGTTAGTGTCTCTATCACTGACTTTCAAGGGCTTCTTTTGGAACTCAGAAGAATAATCTTTATTTTCTTGCTGAGATTCCCCTCTCCCCACATTATTCTTTGTTTCCTTAACACATTAAGCCTCAGCCTCAGGGTTTATACTCAACTATGCATAAAAAGGAATTAGCAAGAAGGAAGAATACAATACATTGAGTAATGTTTCAAAATCTTATTGTTAGATTGTCTGGTCCGCTTCTTTCCTAGTTTCTCTTCATTCTCCCACACTGTCAACAATGATATTAATCAAGACATTGTCAATGAATAGCTTCTGTTCTTCCTATATATTTTCTTTCAATGCCTAAACATAGTTTTGTGCCTGTAGTTCTTCACTTCTTTCAGATCATGTATCCTTTTAAGATTCACTGAAGCTAGGGTATTTTCTTCCCAGAAAAATACACTTAAGCATATACACATTGTCTTAGTCATTCAGGCTGCTATAATTTAAAAAAAAAAAAAAAAGACTAGGTGACTTGAACAACAAACATTTATTTCTCACAGCTCTGGAGACTAGGAAGTCCAAGATCACAGTGTTGGCAAATTCTGTCTGATGGGGACCTGCTTTGTGGTTCATATACTACGAATCTTCTCACTGTGTCCTCACATGGCAGAAGGGGCAAGGCAGTGCTTTAGGGCCTCTTTTATAAGGGCACTAATTCCATCTGCGAGGGCTCCACCCTTAAAACCTAATCACCTCCAAAAGCCCCACCCCTTAATATAATCGCATTGTGGGGGTGGTTAGGATTTCAACATGTGAATTTGGGGAGGACACAAACATTCAGTCCAGGTTGGGATTGACATATATACACTAATATGTATAAAATGGATAACCAATAAGAACCTGCTGTATAAAAAAATAAATAAAATTCAAAAAAAATCATAGCACATATAATTTTTAAAAAATTATTTTAAGAGCTTCATGGAGTTTCTTAAGCCTATTAATGAAACCATGAGGGATACAATTACCTGAGTTAAGACAACTTGTCTGCCTTTTTCATTGTTATAATTCCAAGGCCTGAAAGAGTTCCTGCCACATAAAAGGTACTCAGAATTGATTATTCAGTTAAACAAATGAAAAAATTAATATCTCCACCTCTCTCCTGAATTCTAGCTCATTTTACCAACTGCCATTCAGATGTCATATTAGAACCTTAAACTCAATATCTGCAAACCGAACCATTATCCTTTACTTTTGTTCCCTATTTAAATCAATAAATATATTCCTTGAAGTCACTCTGACTCTACCTTCAGCATCTTTGACTCTTACTTTTCTCCCTTTACATTCAATTGGCTTCCAAGGCCTGTTGATTCTATCTCCACAATATTTCTCAATTTCCCACAGTCTACTGACATTATATGAAGAAGGTACTTTGGGGGTATCTATCCAGCTCCAAATGACCCATAACCTTTAATACCTCACTCACAGGATGGGTTTCAGGAGGCTATGTTTATCTCCTACCCTCATGTCCATAGCTGGTTGGACACCTGATGAAAGCTGGGCCATTCTCATTCTGTCCTTCAGAAATTTGGAATTAGGACTGAGAAGTTCCAATTCACTTTAGATAAATTCCTCAAATAGAGGATATGTAAAAACTAGAGAGTTCTGATACAGGACATCTACCTTCAACCAAGTGGAGTGAACAGCAGAAAAAGAAGATATGCTGAGAAAAAAGAATTCATTCTGAGAGCAGCAGGAGCCAGCAACTCAGAATCCAGAGCCATATCCACGGTTCCTGACTTCCCAGCACCAGGACTTTCAAGGTGTTGACTTTCAATCACCTTTCTATTCCTGAAGTCTGGCTGTATTCCTTATCCTGGGCCCTGTAGTGCACCCTTTTTTATTCTTATATCCTTTTAACAAATTTTCTTGATTTCTTTGTTTGCTTTCTCTAGCTTGTGGTTTTCTGTTATTTGTGGGGTTGTGTGTTAAAGTGGAATTTCTCCTGTCTCAGCTTCCACTAAGGCAAGATAATAGATGCTATATCTCATTGACAGTTGAGAGGTGGAACAATCATGGCTGTAAATATTGATGCAACTTTTGAACTACCTCACTCATGTGAGGCTACAAGAGAGCTGCAAGAGTGGAGAGAAAACAGAATTTGTGAGAAGTTTTCTTTGTAGGGACTCTAACCTCCTAGCATTGGGGCTCTAAATTTCTAACAATCCTCAATGGGACTTGGCTGTGTGATCCTTTAAAAAGGGATCCTGTCCATGAGAGAATGCCTACAGGGTATCGTAATACACTGAGGGAAGATCGAGAGCATCCAGAAAGAGAAAAGGCACTGCAGTGTCAAGAGCATACCAGTTCAGTTGCAGCTCAAGCACAAACTTTGTGCTTAAAAACTCTGGCAATTACTGGTTTCTGTGTTCTGCTTATTCTACCCTATCTTTCCAACTTAACACAATAGGCTTGGATATGAAGATAGCTTACCCTGCCAATGGGTGGGCTCTCACCATCTGGCTAAGACGTCTTCATGGGAGGTACATGAGAAAGATAGGTGTGACACCCCAGTCTTATCTCCTGTTTAAAGCAACCCCTAGCCAGAACTTTACATGGTCACACCTATCCTGGGAAATATTGACTTTAGCTGGGCTGCTATTTGATCAGCTAATACTCCAGAGTTCTCTTGCTAATAAGAGAAGGGGAGAAAAAATACTGAGGGCAACTGGTCATCTCATCCACAATTCTCTTGCTAATTCAATTGACCCTACATACTACTGGCTGATTATTCTTGCTAAAGTATAATCTGATCATTTCACTTATCTTCTCAAAAAGCTTCAATGATCTTGAATTCCCTACTGAATAAAGTTCAAAGTCAGTTTCCCTTAAAAATAATTATTGGTGTTTTATTAAACAAATATACTATAGACTTAATTATCCATTTTTCTATTCTTGAACGTTTATATATTTTCCTTTCTTTTGCTTTTATGAGCAATGTTGCCTTAATATTCTTGTAGTTAACATCATTTGTTAGTCACTCCTAAAAAGTTATTTTTAAAAGTTTTACTCATAGTCCCATATGTCATTTAACATATAGCACAGGATACATGGTTATTAAATACTTGCTCAATGAGTAACAAATAGACTAAATCTGCCATGAAAATGTGAGCCATGAGCTGCAGAATCTCAGGTTCACCAATTAAGTTCAAATAATTAAGCAAGTTCTAACATAAAGCATCAAAACGGAAATAAAAAAAGAAAGAGAAGAAAGAACATTAAAGAGCTTGGAAATTTTAATTAATTGTATTAGTTCAGGTAATGCCAGCTGCTATAACAAATAAACCCCCAAATATCAATGATTTAACACAAAATAAAACTTTATTTATTACTCGAGTAATAGTTTAATACTGATCCTCATGTTTAGGGAGAGAGACAGGAAGGAGATGGTGATAGTTTTTCAGGAGCCAGGCTGACAGAAGCTCTGTTGCCTTTAACAAAGTAACTTCCAAGGTCATCCCCGGGTGCTAACATCTAGTAGGAATAGAGGGAAAGGAATAGAGGGAAAGAGGAATGGCAAGGGGGGCATACCTGCTTCTTCACAACCTTGGCCTGGAATTAATGAGTTACATGGTTCTATTTAGAAAAAAGGGGGGCTAGAAAATAAAAAAAAAAAGTCTTAAAATCTGAATAGATCACATAATGTGGAGGGAAGGGGAATGGCAAGGGGTGGTCTCTCTCATTTTAATTCTCTTCATTTCCTTTAAAATTTAGTAAGAATCTCATGGTAGCCTCTCTCTTTTCCTTAATGCTGAGATGGGAAATAAATGCAAGAGCAGATGACTTCTGAACTTAAGTTTTCTGAATGAGAGGGCCATCATTGTAAGGGGAAAAGAGCCTGGGCTTAAGATTTGTGCTTAAGTCCTGGCTAGCCCACTGCTAAATATGGGGTTTTGGTACAAATGATTTAACTTCTCTCAGCCTCAATTTGCTCATCTGTAAAATAGGGAGGAGCATTTGGCTGGTGTGAGACAATAAATATAAAATGCTTGGTTTCAGCCTCTTTTGCCTTTTAAGAACTGGATCCCACCCAGACTGGATGTGCTAAGTGATCTTACACAATGTTGGAGAATTTATTTTCCTATTCACCCTCTCATATTTATTCTATATTGGCTCCTTGTTCTAGTCTTTCTCCTCCCTTGGTAATGGACCTAGTCATTCATTCTGCTCTTTTCATCATATCCCTTTAGTTCAATGCCAAGTCTAACTTTTCTCTGCTAACAAAACCTTGGCTCAGTGTCTGTGTTTGTTTTTATCGCTATTTTAGCCAAATTCACTCATAATCTCCTCTAATTCTCCTCTCAACTTAATCTGGACCCTGGAATTCTCTTTCTTATAGACTCCCTTCTTGAATTTCCCTGTTGGTTTTATAAAGAAAATCAATATACACTTATTCCCTTCCTCTGATTAAATCCCAAAGCCGATGAAACTATTGTCTGGCTCTCTGTCCTTATCTCATTCTAAGCCTTCTCTTATAGTCTACAGAGAATCACTTACTAGACTGCATACATCATACTCTCATAGTCTGCTAAGGATGTCATGTGGGGAGTTCACTGAAAGCCGTTCTTGCATGTCACTCCAAAAAATGCAATTCTTACTCAGATCATCCTGTTGTAATCTTGGCCTCAAAGAAGGCTGATGTAATAACTTTCACATCATCTTTTCTGATTGCTTTAGACTGATAAGACAGGTAGACACCGGTGTTGCTGACATGGGCACAGGGACAAGTCCCAGCCTTCAGCCAGTGTTTCCCTCCTCTCTTTCCCTTTCTTTACGAGCTGCAGAGGGTAGAGAATAAACCTCAGAATGTGAACTGCAATAACTAGTTTCCTGGACGTGGCCGAGCATTCCTCACTTTCACCTCCTGGCATCCTTATCTCAAACCATTACATATTTCCAATGAGAATGGCATGTTCCACCTGGAACTTCAAATCAGAGAGGAAAATGAGGTCACTTCAGGTAAAAATGAGTACAGCAGACACTTGCTGTTACTTCTTAGCCAACAATCAAAACCCCCATTTCATTTTGGAATCTTCTGCCCCCGAATGTATGTGCTTTGGTGAGAAGGAGGCCTAGATGTTTCTTTTCTAAACAAACACCTGGCGGCTTGAGCATCCGACCAAGCCTTGACTGATCAGATGCTCCCCCCTGGGACTTGAGGAATGACACAAAGACTTTAAGATATTCACTAAGGTTGTGATCAGTAACATTAATTGAACAGCAGTGGCAACAGCTGCTGCTGCTACAAAGGGTGCAGAGGCCACAGTGTCAATGCCAGCACCCTAATAGGTCTCTTTGTTTGGCTTGACCATTACTATCTCAGTTAATGTTTTCTGAAACAGATTCTCCAGCTTTCCCATCCATTCAGTAAGCTACCTGATAGCCTTCCAATAAATCTCTTTACTGTATGCACTAACTGAAGCAAGTTTTTGTATTTACAACCAAGCACTCTAACTGGCACAGTATATGATGTTTAGCTTTGGAGATCTCATGATACAGCAAAAAAGGGCACTGATTTCTAGTTATATAATCTGAGCTTTCATCCAGGCTCTGCCACTTAACTAGCTATGTATTTTAGGGCAAGTCACTTAATGTGCCTCCATTTTTCATCGATAAAATGGAAATAATCAAGCCTTTTCTAAATGTCCCCTCCAGCAGATCTTCTTTAATGTCCCTTCTCCTTGACTCATGTGTGAATTCTATGAAAAAGATCCTACTGTGAGCAGTGTTCACAGATTCAGCTCCAAAACGCACCACTTCTTGAGGATGTGGAGAAAGGGGAACCCTCATACACTACTGATTGGAATGTAAATGGGTGCAGCCCCTGTGGAAAACAGTACGGAGGTTTCTCAAAAAACTAAAAATAGAAATACCATATGACCCAGCAATCCCACTACTGGGTATATACCCTGAAAAAACCATAATTCCAAAAGAGTCATGTACCACAATGTTCATTGCAGCACTATTTACAATAGCTAGGACGTGGAAGAAACCTAAGTGTGTGGCACATATATACAATGGAATATTACTCAGCCATAAAAAGAAACAAAATTGAGTTATCTGTACTGAGGTGGATGGACCTAGAGTCTGTCATACAGAGTGAAGTCAGAAAGAGAAAAACAAATACCATATGCTAACACATACATATGGAATCTAAAAAAAATAAAACATGGTTCTGAAGAACCTAGGGGCAGGACAGGAATAAAGATGCAGATGTAGAGAATGGACCTGAGGAGATGGGGAGGGGGAAGGGTAAGCTGGGATGAAGTGAGAGAGTGGCATGGACATATATACACTACCAAATGTAAAATAGGTAGCTAGTGGGAAGCAGTCACATAGCACAGGGAGATCAGCTCAGTGCTTTGTGACCACCTAGAGGGGTGGGATAGGGAGGGTGGGAGGGAGACGCAAGAGGGAGGCGATATGGGGATATATGTATATGTACAGCTGATTCACTTTGCTATAGAGCAGTAACTAACACAAAAATGTAAAGCAATTATACTCCAATAAAGATGTCAAAAAAAAAAAAAAACAACTAAAAATAGAACTACCATATGACCCAGCAATTCTACCCATGGGTATATATCCAAAAAAACCAAAAATGCTAATTCAAAAGGATACATGCACCTCAATGTTCATAGCAGCATTATTTACAATTGCCAAGATTTGGAAGCAACCTAAGTGTCCATCAACAGATGAATGGATAAAGAAGATGTGGTATATATATACTGGAATACTACTCAGCCATAAAAAAGAATGAAATTTTGCCATTTACAGCAACATGGATGGACTTGGAGGGCATTATGCTAAGTGAAATAAGTCAGACAGAGAAAGACAAACACTTTATGATATCACTTACATGTGGAATCTAAAAAATACAATGAACTAGTGAATATAACAAAAAAGCAGATTCACAGATAAAGAGAACAAACTAGTGGTTACCAGTGGGGGGTGAGGGTGAGGCACATGGGGGTGTGGGAGGTACAAACTACTGCGTGTAAGATAGGCTACAAGGATGTATTGTACAACACCAGGAATATAGCCAATATTTGGTAATAACTTAGGAAAAAATAAAAATGAAAAAACAAAAGTACCACTTCTCCCTCTCAAAACTGGTATTCTTTCACGTGATATTTGGTAATTAATTGCACTCCCTCTTCCCTGAGCCTTCTCTCCAGTACCTTCCATCCCTAATGTCCAGTTGTTTGCTTCTGCTCCTTATGCTATGACTTGGACTTCCAAGTGTGACACATACTCTCAGAGAAAAATACTCCCAAGCATGGAATTACCAGCAGTAAATGACCACTTAGCTTGGAAAACCATGGGATTCCCCCATTTCCATGATGAGCATCCTCAAACTTCTACCTGACAGGTAGAGTATAAGGTCAGTCAAGATAATTCAAGTGAAAGAGCCTACTGCTCTGCAAAATACTATGTGGTAACTATTGCTCAATGAGTCCTCAAAGCACTTCAACTTAGTGAAGTATCCTCCACACTGAATGTGGATTGATCCTGTGTAACCAATAGAATGTGACAGAAATGATGCTGCATGAATTTTTTATTTATTTTATATTTGGCTGTGCTGGGTCTTCGTTGTTGTGCATGGGCTTTCTCTAGTTGTGATGAGCGAGGGCTACTCTCTGTTGCGGTGCGTGGGCTTCTCATTGCGGTGGCTTCTCTTGTTGTGGAGCACGGGCTCTAGGCATGCTTCAGTAGTTGCGGTGGGCGGGTTTAGTTGCTCCGCGGCATGTGGGATCGAACCCCTGTTGCCTGCATTGGCAGGCGGATTCTTAAGCACTGCGCCACCAGGATAGTCCCTGCTGCATAAATTTTGAGGCTAGGTCATAAGAAGCCTTAAGGCATCCACTGTGTACTCATGGAATGCTTGCTTAGGGGAAGCCAGTCACCATGAAAGAAGTCTGACTACCCTGGGACTGCCATACTGTAAAGAAGCCCAAAGTAACCACATGGAGGGAGGGAAGGGGGGAAAGGAGAGAGGGAGGGAGGGGGAGGGAGGGGGAGAGAGAGAGGGAGAGAGAGAGAGAGAGAGAGAGAAACTGAGAGACTGATATATAGCCAATTCCCATTTGTTCCTGCTATCTCAGCCCAGGAGCCAGACGTGTGAGTAAAGGAGGTACCTTGTGCCTTGTACATTTGGCCCAAGCAGACAGCAAGTGGAGAAGAATCGAGGAACCCAGATTACAGCATAAACCAAGGCCCTGGACATAATAGCCCTAGTGGAGCCATTCCAGCCTCTCAATTCATGGTAAATGAAAGAGACTCCACTTTCAAAGATCCAGTGACATGCCTAGAGAATGGCTAGCAGTCACATGGCTCATGTGCCACCACCCCCACTGAAGGCTTTGCTAATAGATGGCAGCACTTTGTCCCACTGACAGCACCCTTGATGTCCTGTCATTGCAGGGGTCTACGCAGCCAATGCTGTGGGCACATGTGATGGAGCTTATTTACCATCCCTGTCTCAAACATTTACTTTCTCTCCTTGTTCTTTGAAAGACTTCTGAGTCAAAAGTGAATAAAAATCATTACTACTATATATTCAAGATTAGGCTTGAGGGGTTTCTTGGTGGACATAATTTTACATCAATCTTTTATTTTAAAAAGATGCAATAAATTGAGAAACTTTCAAAAAATTCAAACAAACGTGTTGATTGAATAAAAAGGCATCTTCTAAAAATGTGTGGAATATGAAGCCTATATAATATATATACATATAATGATAAAATATAAACTAGTATGGTGGGATTACAAACTATTAAAAGTTTCCGTATTATGCTTTTCCTTTTTTTCCCAATTTTCTACGAAGTGCACATTCATCTTTTGTAATTAAGAAATAAAATGCAAGTTAATCGTGAACACCTAACCTACCTACAATATCTAACAATAGGTACAAAATGGGCCCTGATCAACCTGGGGCATACTTGGTATGTACTATAACCTTGATCATATCAATTACTACCCCTAAGATGGCCAAAGACAAGTTATTTTCTATATAATGCCTTTGCTGGTGCCTCTAAGAAATCAGGAACTTAAGGAATTAATGAATTAAATTGTACATTTACTCTAAGGGAACATCAACTCCTCAATTTATGGAATTTGGAGGGTCCTCTGACGTCCTCTTTCTTTACCAGTGTCAGCCAGGGTCCCGGAAATAGAAACTAGACCAATACAATATTATTAATCAGGTGTTGAAAACTGAAAAGACCAAAAAGGAACACTGGGGTATTTCAAAGGTAGTGATTGTAGGAAGCAGCTTCCACCACTAAGGATGGGGAACAGGTTGGGATTATAAAACGTTAGCAGCTTAGAGGAAGGGCCCTTTAAGCCCCAAACCTCTGATGAGAAGGTAATGAGTGTGTCTGGTGCTGGTACCTCCGAGCGGGTGAAAGCTGGGTCTGGCAAGATGAGAAAACTGCAAACTGGAATCAGCTTCTCTGGAATTGGCTGCTGCTGCTAGGTAAAGAATCAGTTCTGACAGGCAGCAAACACACAGGAAGGAACAAGTCCCTTCCTCCCCCAGCTTTCCACCTCCCTCCTGGGCTCCCTGTTGACAGAGCTGGGGAAGAATTGTGGTTTGCAAGGACAAACGCAGAGTCATAATCAGATTACAGGATGAGAGGTGCTAACCTCAGTATCTACCCTGTCTCTAACAATGCAGCTGAGTGCCCATTTCCAATACGTTATATTTAGCCAACATTAAGTATAACAATGTGCTATGAATGTACAATGATGGATCATTTCACCTGTATTAAAAACCATCTTTCTGGGCTTCCCTGGTGGAGCAGTGGTTGGGAGTCCGCCTGCCGATGTAGGGGACACGGGTTCGTGCCCAGGTCCGGGAGGATCCCACATGCCGTGGAGCGGCTGAGCCCGTGGGCCATGGCTGCTGGACCCGCGCGTCCGGAGCCTGTTCTCCGCAACGGGAGAGGCCACAGCAGTGAGAGGCCCGTGTACCACAAGAAAACCCACAAAAAACCCATGTTTCTAATGAATGACCATGTCAACCAACAGGTAATTGTAAACAAACCCTTATATGATGCCTGAAAGCTTTTGGACTTGAGCTCAACTAAAAGTTGGGGTGAGTCTTCATTACCAAAGAAGGGCCAGAATGGTCCATCCTTAATTTTCTGGACTTTTATATTTTCTGCTCAAGAAAATTATAACTAGTTTGAAGATCTCTGAGATAATCTTTTCAGTCAGCTGATCTTCAATAGGATTGCATCAGTTTATATTGGGGGAGGGTCTTTATAAGAAAAGGCTTCTGATTCTAAAGTTGTCAGAAATGTATTTCCACATCACACATTATCCTCTTTATGAGAACTCCTGGGAGAAATTCCCACCTGATCTCACTACAAAGAACAGATATAATTCTTCTGAGAAGTCAGTCTGTTTTTATCTTATGGGTTCCGAACTGTATAACTGATCACATTCTTTTCACTTAGCTGCTGACAGATTGTCTCCCTACTCTATCCCTACTCCAGTGTACGTGTGGGTCGCCATGATATGCACTTTTGATTCTATTTCTGTCTAATCTTTGTTCCTGATTTTATTTCCTTTATTCCAATTTTAACTTATGGCACTTGATCACATTTTATATACCCATTGTAAACCTCCTAATATGTATTACAGAAAAGGCAGAATATATTTAAATATGTATATAAGAAAACAAACAAAGAGAGTTTATATGTGTTCTTGGGAAAAGACATCTAACAAGATCGAGTGATACAATTTCAAGCAATAGGCTCAGTAAAATAATTTTAAAAATACATATAAATCTTAAAACATTGGAATATTTGAGACTGGTGAAATGCTTACATCTTTATCGCTGCCACTGCAGAAAATGTAATATAAAATAAGAACTTCTCATACAGTGTTCATAGTTTAAATTGCATCTGTTTTACTTTGTGGCTATCTCTGTACATCCCTCTGGGTTCTTATTTGTGTTATCAAGTAATGTATTTTATTTTAAACAAGAAACAAAATTAAGAAGTTTCTTCAAAGGTGTTCTATAACCTGAAATAACATTTGGTTATGTCCAGAATCCAAACTTTTCCCCCTCTTTCAGAATATATTTCCATTATAACACTGAGGGCAATGGGAAAATGTACCAGACAGCCACTTTTGCTAGAATATTGGCTCATAGTTGGCAGATATTCCTAGGGACACGATTCACAGGTAAATATGAACAGGGACAAACAAAGGTAAGATTAACAAGATACATGACAAATGTACAAAGATTTTTCTGCCTCTCCTCTCCAAAATATCAATCTTACTTGACCTACATCTCTCCGGGGTAACTGGATCACAGAAGAATCCTCTGCAGAGGAGAGAGAGGGTCTTCGGCTGATGAAATTGAATTCCCTGCCCCCATTCTCACGGATATCACTTTAAGAAACCAAAACACTCCCCCAGCGTTTAGGATGAATCCTGGCTAGATATATATATTTCAATGTTTAACTACCATATTCTTGTCATTGGGTCATTTAACATCTCTGAGCCTCAGGCTCCTGGGAAAATAGCCCCTGCCATTGCAGATAATCAAGATTTAGCTAGCTAATGTCTGGGACAGAGCTTGTTTCAGAATAGGACTCAAAAAGTGGTAGTTATTGTTATTATTGCTGTCTTCTACTTGGGAGGAGACAGATTATAATATATCCTGCTGGTGTTCCAATTTTCTGTCAGGATAGGGGAAACAACTGTTGAAAGGAAAAATCTATCTTTTAAGCAGTCTGTTGTTTTTAATTACTTGAGAACAAAGCCAATGGCCAGAGTTTGAGTTGAAGAGGCTGGCTGCTATAAGAGGGGATTAGCTTTCTGGTGTGCAAAAAACATTACCCCTAGAAATTTTATTTTCTTTTATTTTTATAAATTTATTTATTTCTGGCTGCATTGGGTCTTTGTTGCTGCACGTGGACTTTCTCTAGTTGTGGTGAGTGGGGGCTACTCTTCGTTGCGGTTCATGGGCTTCTCATTGCAGTGGCTTCTCTTGTTGCAGAGCACGGGCTCTAGGCATGCGGGCTTCAGTAGTTGTGGCATGCGGGCTCAGTAGTTGTGGCTCTCAGGCTCTAGAGTAGTTGTGACTCACGGGCCTAGTTGCTCCGCGGCATGTGGGATCTTCCCGGACCAGGGATTGAACCTGAGTCCCCTGCATTGGCAGGTGGATTCTTAACCACTGCACCACCAGGGAAGTCCCACCCCGAGAATTTTTAAATGACATTGCCGTAGTTCTTGAAGCAATTCTGGCTCTTTACAGAATACCACATAAGAATTGTTTGCTGTCCTGACTGTGTTCCTTTGAAATCTATGCTCTGGCTTGCTTGGTAACTCATCTAAGAGGTGCCACTGGCCAAAGATAGCTTTGAGTTGGTCCTATTCCTGCCTGGTGGGAGAGGAAGGAACTGAGTCCTGTACAGGCAAGGTTATGGTGACAGTGGGAGATTTGTCCTGCTGTTTACAAAATGTTATAAATAGGGCCCTGCAAGAATTGCCTGGAGAGAGCTCCAAACTACTTATTGAGTAGCAACAATATGTAAATGTCCAATACCCACCCAAATGATTGCCTTTTTCCCAAAGGGGTCACTTCATACAATCACATATGAAATTATCAACTGGGAGAGACAACTAGGTAGTTCATTTACTTGTGAATTTTATTGATTGTAGATGGTCCCAATGCTCAATAGTTGTCCTTAAAGCTCCACTCAGGGCACTATCCAGAATGATCTCTGACCCTGATTACATCTGACTCCATGGCTAGCAATATCTTTTGTTGTGTTTACTACAACAGTGTTGTAGATTATTTACACTACTGTCTCTTCTATTAGAATGGGAGCTTCTCTTTGCAATTTCTCTCTGCATTTTATGTCTATATTGCCTTTCATATCTATATCTTTGCATTTCATATCTATATAGCACATAGTGTGTTTAATAAATGTGAGTTTATTGAATTAAACGATCTGCTCATCATGAAGCCCAGCATGTGCAGTGTTAGAGATGCTTTAAACACCTCCTGCTTTTGCTTACTCGGAGCTTAAATTTAGAGGAGCTTAAAATGGAGATTAAAAAACACCAAGTCCAACCAACAAACATTACACATAATGGTTCTGAGAGGCGGAAAGGTTAAACATATTACCTAAGGCCACAGCTCTGACCCGCAGCAGAGGCAGGACTGGCATCAACTATCTGATTCTCCATTCAGTATTTTCAGATGATATGTAATAAAACATCATTTTAGAACCAGAAAACCCTTTCTCTCAGTGTCAGTGTTTCTGTTGGTTGCCCACGGCAACTAAGGTTTCAGTGAGATTTCATCTCATTTGTGAGAATCCACAGGATGAACTCCCTAGTCTCCCCATCCCACTCCTTAAAAGCCTCCCTTCGATGTGCCAAAAGCAAAATAATTCTCCCCGAGGATCCCCTTCTGATTTTCCATTTGAACATTCATTTTCCTTTTGTCAAAATCAATTGAAAACAAATTTAAGCTAATGTTTTCTTTCCCTCTCTTTTTTTGTTTTTTTGGATAATTTTCTCTCAGAATGAGAGTCCACTTACCATTGCCTCAAAGTATTAAAACAAAATATTTAAACGTGTTTGTGACAGATCTTACGAATGAGAGGTTTCGGTTGGCTTTTCCTAAACTGAAAATGGTTTATAACAACCTTACAAACTGATGGCATAAATATCATTTAAACTGCTCTATCAGCTGTCTTATGATTTAAATATTTATACAAAGGTGGCAAAAAATGCCTATTTCCATAGAATTTTTCCACAGAGTTTCAGCCTAGAAAGAATTCTTTTAAGAGAAAAAAGTCTAAAACAGAAGGCCTCTCCTCAAAAAATACACCACATAAATTACAAACTTTACATAGAATTGGCTTATAACAAAACAATAATAACCAACATTTATATTTTGAGTTTCTTATGTGTCAGGCATGTTTCTGATAATTTTGCTTTTATTAACTGACTCAGTGCTTGTAACCACCCTATAAAATGGACACTACTACTCTGCCTATTTTACATAATAACAATAATGCCTAGCGCATTCACATCTTCTGGGCAACAGCTATGTGCCAAACACTAAATTAAGCACATCGTGTACTTTTATTATTTAATTCTCATATTGCCCATGAAAGATTAGCATCATCCCTAAGTGAAAACCTGCGGCTCCATAAAGTTATTTGCCCAAAGCTATGTAGTTAGTGAATGGTAGAGCTGAGAGGCAAACCCATATCCGTACAGTCCAAAGCCCAAGTTCTGTCCACAGGCAGCAACCCTTCTGAAGTCAGGCGGCGGTTTGTGATTCCTTCCCAACTCTGAACTCACTGAATCTCTCCCTGTCTACCTTCAACTGTCTATAGCCTGAGGTTCATAGGTTGACTTTGTTTTGTTTAGGGATGGTATTCACAATATTTAACAACCAGAATTACATGGATACCATCCCATCAGCACTACTGGGGCCATAGACCTGGAGGAGAGGACATGGTCACTCAAGGCTTTATTCTTGTGTGTGTGTGTGTGTGTGTGTGTGTGTATGTGGTGTATGTGTGTGTATGTGTGTGTGTGTGCGTGTGTGCGTTGCAAGGGGTAGGTTGATATCCTAAAGGTAGGGCCAAGAAGACTAGAATAATGAAATGGTGCTCAGGAATCTTAGGACAGTGCCTGCTTACCAACCACCATGGTAGTATTTTAATGTTTTGAGAAGTGCTACTTGCATAAAGCAAACGAATATCCAGTAATAAATTTCACATGAAAAAGAAAAAAATCCTGGCAACTAGTGACAGGAAGTAATGAATAGTAGTATAACATAGAGACGGGGAGCTTAGTCTCTGGAACCAAACTGACTGGATTCAAATTACTGCTTCCTAGTCATGTGATATTGACAAATTGCTCAGCCTCTGTGCCTCAGTTTTCTCATCTGTTAAAAGGGTGCCATGATAATACTTACCTCAAATGCTTGTAATGAGTATTGAGAGATATAATCCAAGTAAAGCCCTTAGAAGAATATTTGTCTCATAATATGTGTCAGCTATTTTTGTAAGACCCTATATGTCTTTAGAGGTCATCTTCATGCTCCCTCTTCAATGTGGGGGATTTTAGAAGACTTTCTTGTAGTAGTTTGCAACCACCAAGCTCTTTCTGCTACTGTAATGTTAACCTTTTTATATTTCCTCTTGGAAAAGTTGTTTTCCTGCATTTTTCAATCTGAAAGTCTTAGGGTTAATGAAACTCTTAGTTGGTTACACTAATGAAGAACAGTAAAGACTAGATAATCCAAAACAACAGTTAATGCAGAAGATTATTCCTTTTTAGCTTTTAAAAAGCACTTTCTGGGATTGTTCTCTTGAGGATTAATCTTTACTTCAATTCATCAAATATTTATTGAATGCCCATTTTGTGTCTTGTATTGTGCTATGCAAGGGATACAGAAATTAAAATATAAAGCCCTTGACATGGGGGAAATCAGTCTAGCATGAAAACAGACCTGCAAATAATCCTTTTCAATAAGGACTTTTATGAGGTGGATGGAAGCATCATCTCTGCTTGGGAAATCATGGAAGGTTCCATAGATGAGTAAGTGTCCCCTTTAGGGGGCAGGGAGGAAGGGACATCCCAGCCAGGAGAACAGCATGTACAAAGGGAAAACATGGAGCCTAGAAAAAGTGTGATATGTTCTGGGAACAATGAGTTCACGGGCTGCAGAGAATATTGTACCTGGAAGAGTGGATGAGGAGGACCCAGACCAAGACTTTGTTTGTTCTTCTGGGGAGCCTGGATCTAATCCTCTTGACAAAGGGTCTCCTCAGGAGTGACAGAGATCACAGTGCCAGTGGCAGCAGGGGGCAGGTTGGTTCTGAGGGGATATCAGGGAGAAGGTTAACTTTTTCTTTATGTTCCTCTTGCACTGACTTTGGAGATGCATTGTCCCTATGCGGTGTGACACAAGACGTGCCAGAGGGCAGAGGGCAGCTGGGCTGTAAGCCATATAATGTGCTGTGGACATGCTCTCAGTGAGCTAGGCCTGTGCTTCTAGAAGCAGTCAACCTCAAGCAGCGTTTTTGTGTCCCTAACTCGCACTCCCACATCATTTGTTTCTACTCCTACAATGTTCTTAGCACACTGAATTGTTCCTGCACATGTCTAACGGCCACTCTGGCCATTGGCATCCATGGATAATGCCTCTTCCTCAGGCCCCGGTGAGGTTTGTAAGGCATTGGGCATGAAGAGGACAGCAGTGTGATGCCAGAGTCTGCAGTAAACCCTCACTGATGTTCAGCTGCACTTTGGATAAAATCCCAACATGGCCCCTCTTTAGTCCCAGTGACAACTTTCATTCCACTAGCTCTTGCCCACCTCAGGGCCTACCCACGTGCTCTGCCCGCTTCTTCTCTCCTCCACCGACTCTTTCTCATCTTTCATCCTGGTGTAAATATCGCCACTTTGGGAAACCATCCCTGATCATCTTCTACAGTTGGTCCCCTTGCTCCCTCCATGCCGTCCCTCTCCATTGCTGTGCCTCCTTGCCCCTTTGTAGCATATGTTGCATTTTGTAATGATACTTACTTTTCTTTAATACCCTATAATTACATCTTGAAAATTCACGATATACAAAGTGTATTAAAGGCTCTGAAAAGTCCTGCAGTTAAAAAAACCTCCCTTCCTGCCTTAATCTTCCCCCTCATAAAACAACTATAACATCCTTTGGAACTAGTGCCTGCAGAGCATATTTTGCAATGAGAGGTAGCATGAATGTGCTGACCAGGGAGTATTTAATACTGTTACTTAGGAAGGGTCAAAGTTTCATAAAAAGATACAAATGGAAGACATGTTTGCAGCTTGGACTCTATGCAGGAAGAAATTCTTCCCTCCAAGTGTCTGAACAGTCCCTTCCAGGGACACAGCTTCCAGAACACAGGCTGCGTGGAGAGGAAGGAGCACAGAGCCTCCCAAGAGGGCAGCACCCAGAGACACCACCCAGGGACAGCTCGGGCTTGACGAGCCCTGCAGCGTGTGCAATGTTTCTGGACAGTGACATAGGCCCAGGGCATGTGAGGCCACGTGGAACCAGCAGAACGTGGGCAAGAGAGAAGCCACCAAGACTATCTCACCGGCCATGCTGGCCATGGCTACTCCCCTGAGGTGAGGGGGAACTGGGTGCCATTTCCTGGGTTCCTAGTATGTACTTTATACCTATCACACAAATATTCATGAAAGACAATGTACATTGGCTCACGGGGCACAGTTTTTTATAGGAATTCTTGTTGCTAGCTGCATTTTTTCTGAGGTGATACGTCTAGCTGTTGTTACACTGCATGTTGTCCTAGCTCTTCAAAGTGTCTGTTTGTTGGCAGATTGAGTAGGCTATTTGCATTAAGTTGATATGCTTGGGTTTTATTTTTTATTTGGGGTTAAAGTAGGAGAAAGGCATTTATTGTTTCCCATTTCTTCTTTTTTCTCCTCCTTCTCCTTCAAGTGCACAGGCCTTGAGAAGAGATGGAAAAGGTGAGGAGGTGGTGGGTGGGCTGGGGAAGCATGATATCTATTTCTATAGCATCATCTTAAGGATGGGTACTAGGTGTCCATAGTGATGAGGAATTATTTTCGCTCCTGACTTGGAGACTGTGAACAGAGGTAGTCTGTCAGGAGGACCAGGTGCTGAAAGGGAAGCACAGAACTGGGAGAGAGCTAGTTCCCTAGAACACATGCACACACACACACACACACACACACACACACACACACACCACAGGCACACATGCACACAAATATGCACATACAAGCACACATGGATACTCATGCACTTGGACTTTACCTCAGACTACCCTGTGGCTTTGGAGCCATGAGGGCTCAGGTAGCTGTATCCAGCCAAGCAACACTGTCCCAGAAAGTACAGGCCACAGATGCCATGACAAATGCTATAGACTGAACACTTGTGTCCCACCCCCAAAATTCCTATGTGGAAATCTAACTCCCAATGCGATGGCGTTAGGAGGTGAGGCTTTTGGGGAGCGATTAGGCTATGAGGGTGGAGTCCTCATAAATGGGATTAGTACTTTTATAAAAGGGACCCCAGTGAGCTCCCTTGCCCTTTTGCCATGTGAGGACACAGGGAGATGACATCCATCTATGAACCAGGAGCTGATGCTCACCAGACATCAAATCTGTAGGCACCTTGATCTTGGACTTCCCAGCCTCCGGGCTGTGAGAAATAAATTTCTGTTGCTTATAAGACTCCCAGTTCATGGCATTCTGGTATGGCAGCCTGAATGGATTAAGACAACAGGCTGCAGTGGAAGGACATGAGCAGCCTTGCTCCTGCATACAAAGGAGACCCCCTCAAGGACTCCTGTAGTGTCCTTTGCATTTGAGCCAGGGTCCTGAGCAGGCAGATGTGGCTATGAGCCACTGTAATTTGGGTGTTAGTGTTAACTTACCCTCATTTCTATATGTTATTGGAGAAACTGAAGAAGTATAGAAAAGTTCAAAGGACAATATAATACTTATATTTCCACCACTTAGAATTAACAAACTTTAATGTTTTGTCATAGTTGCTCCCAGTGTTCTTTAAGAAATAAAAACTTTCAGATAAATCTAAAAATCTCTTAAATATGACTCTCTCATTCCTCACCCCCTTTCCCAGAGGCTATGATCAAAATAAATTTTGAATGCATACTACCAAGTTAGTTTTCATCATTTTACAGATGAATAGTAGTATCCATATGCTGTTGTCTTATTTGTGCTTTTAATTTTACATAAGTCAATATATAATTTTGCAATTTTCACTCATTATTATTTTTACATACATTCTTGATGATTTTAACTGGTCTAGACCATCATATAAATCTCTCACAATTTATTTTCTTACCTACTGATAGGCATTAAGGGAGTAGTCAATTTTTTTGCTAATACAAAAATATGTTGTAATGAACATCTCTCTGTGTCTCTCTGCCTGTCTGTCTCTGTCTCTCTCTCTCTCTGCTTAGTTTAAGGCTTAGATGCCTAGAGAAGGTTAAGTTGGATAGCCAATTTTATGGAATTGTGCCTTAAATAGGTTTCCTTTTCAATGCAGATCAAAACCACAGTGAGAATAAAGCAGAAACTAACACACCATTGTAAAGCAATTATACTCCAATAAAGATGTAAAAAAAAATTAAATTAAAAAACAAAAAAAACCCACAGTGAGATATCACCTCACACCGGTCAGAATGGCTATCACGAAAAAGTCTACAAATAATAAATGCTGGAGAGGGTGTGGAGAAAAGGGAACCCTCCTACAGTGTTGGTAGGAATGTAAATTGGTGCAGCCACTATGGAAAACAGTATGGCAGTTATTAAAAAAAATAAAATAGAGCTACCATATGATCCAGCAATCCCATAGCTGTGTATATATCCAGAAAAGATGAAAACTCTAACTTGAAAAGGTACATGCACCCCTATGTTCACAGCAGTGCTATTTACAAGAGCTGAGACATGGAAACAACCCAAGTGCCTGTCAACAGACAACTGGTTCAAGTAATAACCTATAATGGGGAATAATCTAAAATAATATATATAACTGAATCACTTTACTGGACACCTGAAACTAACACAATATTGTAAATCAACTATATTTCAATAAAAATATAGGCTTTCTTCTCTCAGGGCATGAATATCACACTTGTATGGTCCTTGGCAAATAGTACGCAGTCAGTTCATCTTGGTTGAGTGAATGAATGGTGAAAATGTGATAAGTAAATGGGAGAAGGACCAGTTAACAAGCTATTCCAATGACTTTTAGATTTGTTATTTATCATATTTATTTATATTTATATCCATGACTAAATTATTTATATCCACGACTAATATTACTGGGAATCCACATCTTTAAGAAATGACTTATTGTTTCTTTTCTTTAAACTATTATTAAATATTTTAAAAATACATTCCTTTGTATGTAAATGGATTTTTCTAAAGAATTTTAAAATAGTTGCTTTTTAATGTCCCTCCTCTGATGCACCTGTTTGGAAAGTCCTTTTTATTTTTGCTGTGGGCAATAATGCTTCGGCATACTTTTCCACATAGTCACAAATTTTCAATTAAGAAAGTATTCCTAATTGTCTCTAAATTAAGTGCTGAACTGAGAAGGACATAATCACAATATATATTTGTTTTCAAAGATATCTTTATTTTTCTCCCCTTTTTTCATTTAAAATTACAAACACTACTTATGCTCATTGTAATAAGTCAAGCAGTATAGAGGGAAATTAAAAACCATATTCATTTAATCCAAAAATATTTGTTGAGGGCTCACTATTTTCCAAGCAATCTGATAAAGCAGGTGGATATAATGAGATGAACAAGTAGGAAATTGGAGATTCATGCCTACTCTTTCAACAAACACTGCTAAATATCCAGCACTACATCATGTCCTGAGGATACCAAAATAGTAAGACACCATGATTGGTTTTTAAGAGCTTACTGCCTGGTGAAAACATAAAGAAAATACAAGATGATCTCTACTGGAGAAGAATAGGGCACACAGTTTTATGGGATCCCTAGGGGACCTGGGGAATTCTTTGTTGCCTGGAGCTGAGGTAAAATTAAGCCACTGTGCCAGCCTAGAAAGTCTGATAAAATATTAAATCCCACAGCTGAGAGAGAATCGAGGCAAATGACACAAATGGTAGTTGCAGACTAACATCAAAGGCCAGATTCAGGTCTAGTCTCTTAGTAACTTTGAAGTTTATAGTACAGTGAACATTTCTTACTCCTTTTTTATATAACTTCATTTTGAGGGACAATTTAACTAAATTAAATATTAAAACTATAGTTTGAGAAGTATCTTCTTTCAATTCCCCTAAGGCAGAAGTATATAATCACAGTAAAATTAAAATTTAGTACAAAGAAAATTTTCAAACTATTAATAGGGGGCTATGTCTGTCCTTATGTTTTCTGATCCAACAATTCTTTTCTAACAAATTGGAATTGATTTTTACTGAGGCTATAAGCCTGATAACTGTTTGAATGTGTCTTGTATATTTTGTTATCTTCTATTAGAGAAGAATAACATTGATTGGTATATTCTGTCCTATGATACATGTGTTGGTGTAATTTCTTATTGATGGATAAAGAAATAAAATGATAACAGAATAAATTCCAGCTCTCATAACCTGAACTTCAAATCCTAACCTAAAAACTTTCTTCCCCTACAAAAATAATAGAAATAAGATCAAATATATTCTCTTAGAAACACAATTTTAAGCTGTCTCTTAAGGAATCATTAATTTCAGAGTATGTCCCTGGCTTCAATAAGAAAATGATTTCCTTAATCTTTCTTTCCCTGAATCTAGTCTACTTCTCTCTCTAATCTGTTTTGTTTTCCACAAAGTTCTTTTAAAACATGAAATACCCATATGTGTGTTTCTTTTTTCCCTTCAGCAGCTGCATACTCCACCACATATTTACATAAGCTGGTGGCCAGCTCATCAGTCCGTTCCTTCATGTGGAAATCACTGGAGTCCAAAGGCCTCTCAGGGGTGGCACTGCACTAATTATTTGTATGACATTGCTGGAGGAGCCATGCTTGCTCCGGTCTCATTTTGAACTTATCAAGGAAGGATGTGGATGACATCAGGGAAGGATTTTACAAGACTCTGTCTAGACTGCCAAAACAATCTGTGGCGGGAGAAAATTGCGTAAATATGGGCTACCAGGAAACGGTCATTTTTCTTCTCCCCTCCTTGTGGTCTTTTTTTGGTGTGGGACAGAGTGCAGCCTGGGTTGGCAATTCTGTAAATTATACTCTTTGAATCATGTAATAATAACTCAAGGACCAGAATGATTTAATGCCATATGGTAAGTGAATGTGGGAATCATCTCAGACCAAATAAATAAATAGAAGAAGCAAGTGACTTTGAGCTAGTTTTAACTTACATGTTTCTTCCAAATTTCTTTGCCTTTTCCAAGGTTTTGTGGGCATTCCAGATAGACAGACACTCTAAGGATAAATAATAGGTGGACAAATGATGATCCAGTATATCTCCTTTGGATGGAAAACAGTTTGAGCCCAGAACTAATCCATTGGTATATATGAGACAGTTTATGCCTGCACCCTAGCTACTCAGGTCTGGTGGAGGGGAGCCCCTGATCAGTTAAATTGGAAAAAACAAAAGTAGCAAATGCCCCCATATTCCAAATAATGTGCTTTTTTTCCAGACATCATGGCTTAACATGATTATTTGCTTGGTCCAACCCTCAAAGAGCTTAACTGGGTGTGTTTTCTTCATTGAATCTGATTTTTAATTCTTTCACCCAGGAATCAACAGAAAAGAGAAAACAGATGCACTCCTTGAAGTGTTAGGCCCAGACAAACCTGTGCTATGTGTAGCCTTTTCCTCTATTTTTAACAAAACCTGAGGTACAGAAAGAGAATCAGAGTTACATAGAACTGAATTCAAAATCCTAAAAAAATTTTACTTTTTCTTCCTCCATAGTTCCCTTTTCTGGGCTCCTATTCCATTTTCGGCTTAAATTCTCTTTACCCTACCTATTGACCACCATATGCCATTTACCATCATGCTGCTTTAGATCACCCAAATCTACTCAAAACTGACCTATTTTGGGCCCAATTTTTTCAAAGACTTGCTGAACGTTACTGAACATTCAGACTAGGGGGTAAGTGATCAATTATGCTACATAACAAACCATCTAAAAACTTAGTGGCTTAAAACAACTAATATTTTTATTATATTTCATGATTCTCTGGGTTGGCTAGGACCTGGTTGGGTGGTTCCTCTACCAGTCTCACTTGAGTTTTCTTATGAGGTTGCAGTCAGATGGCCTCTGGGCTGCAGATAGGACTTGGTGATTGGCTCCTTCTTGTTCCTCCACAGGCCTTTCTCTACAGGCCTTTCATTTTCCAGGGCCTCTCTGCAGCCTTTCTCTCCATCAGTGTAAACTTGATTTCTTACGTGGTGGCTTATGGCTCTAAAAGGAGTAAAGCAAAAGCTTCCAGGCCTTCTTAATGGTCTTAGAAGTCTCAGCATACTACGTTCTTCTTAGGCCCAATCTAGGTTCATGGGTAGGAAACACCAGCTCTACCTCTTGATGGGAGAAACAGTACGTACGCACACAGAGAAACAGAACTGCTGCAGGCCATTTGTAAAGATTAACTATACACTAGGTATCTGTCTACTGGGAAAGGAAGAAAGGAGGGGTGAGGAGAGAGAAAGGAAGGAAGGAAGGAAGGCAGGCAGGAAGGAAGAGAAAAATAAATGAAAGAAACACACAGAAAAAGAAAACAAAAAGATTTTCACAGAAGTCAAGCCTTTAAGGAGTGCACTTCTACTGTTGGGCATCTTAGGCAGCATGACTACACTGCAAAGGAGATGATCTGAAGTACCCTTCCAGCTCAAATCGCACCATGAGGAGACTGCTTACATTGACTTAAGTCAATCTATTCTGGTCATACCTCTCCATCTGTCCTGAGAGCCACATAGCTCCCACCTCAGCCTTAATTTATGAAGAACTGGAGACGACCAGCTAATCTCATTATATAGCACGGTCCTCTCCCACACAGTGTGGAAACTTGGAGAATCTGTGAGCTAGATAAGAGGTAGAGGCCAAGAAAGCAAGGGTAAAATTAGTGTATATGAAGCCTTTGAGACAGGAAAGTATGCGGCGTGGATGGGCAACAGTGAGCAACTGAGGTTAAAAGGGAACTTGGCATTAGAAATCCAAGGTTCCAGTCACATTTCTGTCATTTGCTGGCAATGTGACCTATACCAGATCGTTGGAGCTCTTGAACCTGCAGTCTCCTCAACTGGACAGTGGGGATGTAGAGCTGCCAACTTTGTAGCTTGTATGATTAAACCTACATGAGTACAGTAGAAAGAAAAGCATGAGTGCAGTTCCTTTGTAAGCTGTAAAGTGCTTTGCAAATGCAAACTATCAAGAGCACAAGATGAGAGGTAGTAGGAGATAAGCTAGAAACATAGTTTATGACAGATTATATGAAGAAAATAATAGGAAACTTAAGTGCAGTGAAGCTGGAAGAAATATAAAAGCACATAAGCCACATAGATAGCCTGAGTAATAAATCTCTTCAGTCTAAAAATACACTTTACATTGCTCTTACATTTGAATTTACACTCCTGGTTTCTCTGGAAACCAGGAGTGATTTTTTTTAATGAGATCAGTTTATGGATTACAGTATGGGACAGACTGGGAAGGTGCCAGGACCTATAGCAGTGAGCTTCCCAGGAATAGACCAACGGACAGTAGTGGCCCAGACAGACAGACAGAAAGACAGGGAAACAAAGCCAAATGGGTAAGAGGCCTAAAACAGAGATGTAAAAAAGCAGAAGTTATTCCATTATTTAAAGTTCTATAGGTATTTCCCTCTCGAATCCTAGGATAATTAGCAGACTTGCACTAATGTGGGACTTGCACTAAGGCTTTCATAAGACATCATCAAGAACAATGAGTCATAGGGAAAACTGTTTTACACAAAGCAGTTAACTCCTTGTCCTTGACTCAAAAAAACTGACTGGCTTTTGACCAGATGTAGTGAGGAGGGGAGACAGGGAGGACAAGAGGGAAGGAGATATTTCCTCCTGCTTTTAGCACATGGTTCAAAGGGTGTGTCTCCACATAAATTCTAGGGCTAGCACTGACACACAAGTTTTCACACACGTGTGGAATGAGGAGTTAGCTAAAGGTGTGCCTGCAGCCCTGTGTGGGTTTTCCCTTGTCTCCTTGTCGAAAAATAAAATGCTGTGTTCACCTATAGAGAATGACTCACTTATAGAGCCTCCCTTGAAACCTGAGGCTCTAGGAACTTGTGTCCTCTCCAGGAGGACCAAAAATGGGTCCGGGGCTGAGCAAGCATGATGGGACACTTGCCAGGAGCCAACTACACGGGACTGAAGATGGTGCAACAGGTAGTGATTCAGCATTTGGGAAAGTGGATTCAGGCTGTGGGATGATCCTGACTTTTCTCTACTTCACTCAAATTGGCATTGATGTTGATGCCTCCTTGAATAAGAAGGACGTCAAGATGACTCATATTTATATTTTATCGCCTACTCTTAGAATGTAGTATAAGATCCATCCTTATAATTCTCTCCCTTCCATGTTTGTAAATCTAGAAGACACTACCACCTGAACAAACAGGCCAGTCCAAGGAGCCCCAAAGAGGAAGACCCACAGGTGAATGATAGACTAGTTCTTGAAGAAAGGGCATCCCTTAGCAAATTTGACTTGGGAACACAGAACTTAAATGTTATGCAGACAGTAAATCCAGTTTCGACTTCTATTAGTGGAGCCACAGATAAAATGTCCTTGAATATATCATCCTTGGATTCAAAGAACAGACACATAACTTGTAGAATCAGTCTTTTTAAAACTTGCTCAATTTTGTTTATATATTTAAAACCCTGAAAGGGGAATATCTTTAAATTTATTCATTTGTATAAGGATTTACTGGTACCACATACATTGTTGGAGGTCAGTTACTACTTAAAAACAAAAGAGGGGCTCTTGGGAAAAAAGGACACAGTTGTTTGAGGAAATGCCTTTTGAACCCCTTAATACAAATTATGATCAAATAAACGGGAAGATACTTAGGAGAAAACTGATGTGGACAGTGGAATAGGGGAAGGACTGTCTGACCTCCAGTGGCCTAACATAAACTCCATTAAGCCCACCATGCTCCTGGTGACTCTGTGGGATCATGGCTCCTCGGAGAGACAGAGCTGTGCTTTGAAAAGAAGCAGAGCTGTTGAATTGGTCACAGCAGCGATTTCTGTCAGCAGAGTTCAAGCTCATATCAGAAGCCAACCTCCTATCCGTGATGCCAGAGGGCCTCCATTTGAAGGTGACTCACTTGGCACTCTTCAACTGAATCGGGCATTTAAATAATCTTTTTAAAAAACTTCCTATTTAAGCTCTATATTATAAACATTTTCTCATGCCATTAAAAATTACTCAGGGACTTCCCTGGTGGCGAAGTGGTTAAGAATCTGCCTGCCAATGCAGGGACACGGGTTCGAGCCCTGGTCTGGGAAGATCCCACATGCCGTGGAGCAGCTACGCCCGTGTGCCACAACTACTGAGCCTGCGCTCTGGAGCCCACGATCCACAACTACTGAACCCCGTGTGCCTAGAACTCATATTCTGCAACAAGAGAAACCACTGCAATGAGAAGCCTGGGCACCGCAACAAAGAGTAGCCCCCGCTCGCCGCAACTAGAGAAAACCCACGCGCAGCAACAAAGACCCAATGCAGCCAAAAATAAATAAATAAATAATTTTTAAAAAAAAAGACAGATTTAGATAAAAGACAACTTAAAAAAAAAAAAAGAATCTGCCTGCCAATGTAGGGGATACGATCTTCAAGGATCTTCAAGCCCTGGTCCAGGAAGATCCCACATGCTGCAGAACAACTAAGCCCGTGTGCCACGACTACTGAGCCTGTGCTCTAGAGCCTGTGAGCCACAACTACTGAGCCCGTGTGCCACAACTACTGAGCCTGCGCTCTGGAGCCCACGATCCACAACTACTGAACCCCGTGTGCCTAGAACGCATATTCTGCAACAAGAGAAACCACTGCAATGAGAAGCCTGGGCACCGCAACAAAGAGGAGCCCCCGCTCGCCGCAACTAGAGAAAACCCACGCGCAGCAACAAAGACCCAATGCAGCCAAAAATAAATAAATAAATAATTTTTAAAAAAAAAGACAGATTTAGATAAAAGACAACTTAAAAAAAAAAAAAGAATCTGCCTGCCAATGTAGGGGATACGATCTTCAAGGATCTTCAAGCCCTGGTCCAGGAAGATCCCACATGCTGCAGAACAACTAAGCCCGTGTGCCACGACTACTGAGCCTGTGCTCTAGAGCCTGTGAGCCACAACTACTGAGCCCGTGTGCCACAACTACTGAAGCCCGCGCGCCTAGAGCCTGTGCTCCACAACAAGAGAAGCCAAAAACTGCAAGCGTTGAATTTAAATATGTCATCATATCTCCTTCAGTGTAGATATGCAAATATTTACTGGAAAGGATATCATGAACTTAGACCTACTTTTTAAAAAATAACAGGCATATTATTAATAATCTCTAAACCTAACAAAAGGAAAAAATCTTGATGTGGTAGCTCTAAATCTTACAAATTTGGTCCCCAAAGAAAGCGGCTTTACTTTGTTTTGAAAAGTCTACTGTAGAACCCTTTCATATAAGGGTTTCATTTCCTCATATCTATTCTTACCATTGTGGCCTGAATTTATGTTATCATCATCATTTACAAACGCTATTTAGTAGTCTCCTAAAAGTTTACAGATAGTCAAATCATGTTACTCTATGGCCTCAACATTGCCTTGTAAAAGTGTTTTTTCCTATGTTTTAGTTATATCACTAATTACTCCTCAGTGCTGTGGTTTCAAACCTTCTTCCCATGCTCTCTGGTTTGGTCACACTGGACCATTCACCAACGCTCAAACATGCATGTGCTTCAACAACTCGGCCTTTACTCATTTTGTTCTGCAAACGAAATCACCTCATTACATCTTCTATTAAAGTTCTATAGCTTCCTCTGGGATACTTTCTCCAGTTCTTAGTGGAACTAATTTCATCCTTCCCTAATCCTGGGAAGAATGAAAGGGATATAATACCTCCTAATTTAGCGCTGTGTGTTGCTATCTGATTTAATCATTATAACCATATAAAGCAACTTTTATGAACCCCATTTTACAGATGAGAAAGTTGAGGTTTGGAGAAATTAGGTAACTTGCCCAGGATCACACTGATAATAACTGGTGGAGATATGATGAAAACTCAGATCTATTTGTGGCTCATGGCTGATGATCTCTCTCCATTTATCATGATGTGCCTCCATCTAACCTTTGTTTCAATATCTCATATTAAAGCACATATATGACTGTATCTTCCATAAACTCTTTGAAGGAAGATATCATTTGCCTCAGATGCCTGTTGCCATTACAATGCACTACATATACAAATGCTTAATAAAGGTTTGTTGTAATGAAATTGAATCAAATCCCTTCCCAGTCACTTTCAACTGAGATGTTTTTCAAATGCAGTGATCTCTCTTTAACTCTGATTCTTCCTTAGGGATATACTCTTTATTAATTTAGTCACTGCATGAAGGGTTAGTGAATCAGTGCTGACAATAGTAAAATTTTCACATTTTTACTTCTGTAGTGCTGATGTTGCTGCTGGCGTGTGACAAACAGCTTGGCTCAGCTCAGATTTAATAATCCAAATTGTCTGTACATGCTAATGTAATAGATGGCCCCCTTTCTTCTTGCAGAAATTGCAGCCTGATTATTAATTATAAATGCCCTAGGACTATGTGCGTTCCGCAAGCTACAAGTTCTTCCTTGTCTAAGCTTTACTTTTCAGAATGAAAACTAAAGAAACAAACCATATTTGTATCAAGAAATTAAATGCAGTAGTGAATCAAGCAATGGTTTTGAGAATTTAATAACTGATCAACCTGCTTAAAAGTGACTGAAGCCAAATAATTGTCTCAAATTTTTGTTTCACATATTCTTTGTAGATGCAAGATAGGCTGACCCATCCAGATCAACAAGTTTTGGCCTTAAGAGTGGAGCAGCAGACTTCCCTGGTGGCGCAATGGTTGAGAATCCACCCGCCAATGCAGGGGTCATGGGTTTGACCCCTGGTCTGGGAAGATCCCACATACCAGAGCATCTAAGCCCGTGCACCGGAACTACTGAGTCCACGTGCCGCAACTACTGAAGTCCGCACGCCTAGTGCCCATGCTTGGCAACAAGAGAAGCCCTCGCAATGAGAAGCCCTTAACGAGGAGCCACTGCAATGAAGAGTAGCCCCCGCTCGCCACAACTAGAGAAAGCAAAGCCCACGTGCAGCAATGAAGACCCAATGAAGCCAAAAAAAAAATAGTGGTGCAGCAACTGGCTTGGCTTTAGGCCTGTATAATTCACACCTAGCTTGATCTCCTCCTGGGAACTGTGAGCATCAGCACATTTCTCCAACTCCCAGCTGCCCAATTAGCATCTCCCTATCTACACAGGCTTATCAGATGACCGGAGTCCTGATTGGCTACATCCTGATGGAAGTGCTTTTCTCTAGACACCACCTTCCCTTCCTTTTTATTGGTTTTTCTGGGGGTCCTGTCTTTGAACTTGCCTGCTCTTTTAAAGGACTCGGCAGGCTGATTAGCTTCAAAGCCAATGCAAGGGCTGCAAAGGCTCAGCTAACTTATACTCTAAAAGCAAAGTCCAAAGAGACAGAGGGAAGGAAGGAAGAATTAAGACAGTTCCAAGAGAGGCCACTATCGAGTGAACTATTGATCTTTCTGTAGAGATCAAGCACCATCTGGGAGGTATAAGAACAAAATTAAGTTGAATCAGTTATCTATTTTAAGAGGTCCAAACCAAATGATCAAAGAATTTTACTGAATTTCTTGAACTACCATTTGTTGTTGAAGAGATAAATATTTATCTGAAGTCATTAAGACAACCCCAATTCATCTAATTCAACTGAATTGTTCTATGTTCCTCTGGTTTTTGAGAATAGCAGAGGAAATATAAGAATGAGTAACATCCTAATTGTTTTTACAGCTTTGATTGCTTTTTTTTTTTTTACATTTCCAAAAGACAGCAATTCACTCCAGAATGTCACACTCAACTGATTTCCTGCTTTTCATCTATTTTTCACCAATTTCTCTTCCTGACCTTATTCTTTCACTCACCTCCTTCCTCTCAACATCTTTTCAAATTTCAAAGAGGCAAACACTGGGGCATAGCCAGGTTTGAGCAATAGGCTTAGGGCAGGAAGGTGTGGTTAGGGTGGAGGTGGTAAGAAGGCATTCTAGTTCTTTTATTTTCTCATTTCAGGTCTGGTTAAAAATGCAGCCTTTGTATGTGTGGGTGTTTTTCTATGATGCACAGGTATGCATAACTCTATTCTCTCAAATGACTAATTATGAATATGCCCATCTTGGAATAGTCTATGAATTTATATTAGCCACAAAGGAAATTCTACACGCAGAGGCAAGGTTGCATGAGTGCCCAACTTTTGAAATGATGCAAACAACCAAATTAGTTCACAAAAAACAATAAGGAGATTGATTTTTTTCATTTGGTTTTTATTTTGAGTGGCAATAACCATATGCTAATTAAGGCACTTCTTTAAAAAATATCACTCTGAATAAATACTTTCATAGGCATAAGCCAAATTTAATTCACCATTGCTTTGGTAACACTGACATAATGAAAGTATCCTGGAACTAATAATTTCCCAACAAAGAGGAGATAATTTAGTGATGCACAGGGAATTTCTGAGACTGTGCTCAGAAATCTTTATAGAAAGATGTTTTGTGGATGGTTGATGATTTGGGGGTTGGATGGTTAGAAATGATGCTCTAGAATCAAAGAATGTTGAAACAGGAAAAGAACTTGAGACCACCTAGTACAACCTCTCATTTTATAGACAAAGATTCTGTAGCTTACAGATGAGTGACTCCAGGTCATCCATTCACTAGCGGCAGAGGTGGGTCTGGCTTTTCTTCACTTTCCATTAAGCCACACTTCTTTTTGCTCTAGGATGCTATGACTCCAAGCAAACTCTATCAGGTTTATACATGTTCTACAAAATGCTTGACCCATACTCAAAACTGTTAGGGTCATCAAAAATAAGGAAAGTCTGAGAAACTGTTAAAATCAAGACTAGTCTTAGGAGACATGACTGTTAAATGTAATGTGGTATCCTGGATGGGAAAATGAAACAGAAATAGGATGTAAAAGTAGGTTCTTTAGGAAGTTAAAGGGTGGGAGAGAAGCTTTTTCCCCATTAGGGGAAAAAGTGAAGACACTTAGATAAAATATGGACTTTAGCTAATAATGTATCAATCCTGGTTCATTGATTAATTGTGACAAATGTGTCCCACTAAGGTAAGATGTTAGTAATAGAGGAAACTGAGTGTGGGGTACATGGGAACTCTCTATACTCTCTATGCAAAAACTCTGTAAATCTAAAACTGCTCTAAAACGTAAAGTTTTTTTTTAAGCACATTGGAGTCTCCACACCGACATGGGAAGAGGAGTGGGGAGGACATTTTAGGAGAAGGTACATGTGTGCAAAGGCATAGACACCATAGCCCACTCCCTTCTTTCCCCTCCATTTTACTTTTGAGGGGACCAAGAACTAGAAGCCTCAATATCTTACCTAATAAGATTACTGAAAGAACAATGGAGTTAGAGATAGAAATCTGGGCATCGTTTTGTTTCTCCCACTTCCGAGCTGTATGACCTTGGACAAAGTGCTTAAATTTTAAAGCTTTTTTTATTTGTAAAATGGAATTAACAATGCCTGCCTAATTAGTAAGACAGTTATAAAGATTAATTTGGGAAAAGAGTTATGAAATAACAAGGAAATATTGGGATTATTTTTTCTTTGCACATCCTGACTGCTGTGTCCATCCTTCTCAGGCCCATGTGCTAGGTGATTAGCTCTATTTCTTCCCTGACCAGCCTTGCTGCGCTGCAGCAATAGGGAAAGTAGTAACACAATCAGTGAAAAACAATGAGCTTGGTTCTAGGCCTTGCTTAACCTGGGAGATGGCTATATTGGAGTGTTATAATGTAAGCATAGCGTCTGTGGTCATAAAGCCAGGGTTCAAAGCTCACATTTACCACCCTTTGCTGCATCAATTAGTATCTCTATTATAAATTATGGATTATAAATTCCTTCATATCATTAAGCAGTTCTTGTTTAGTTATGCACTCAGTATTTGGTATATGTTATATGCTAAACAAATGACTGGTAATTTTGAGATTGAAATTTCTATGTGCCAAATTTCACATTTATGACTAAATCCATTGTCTTACTTCACCTTTGAAATTATTTTGACAGGAGGGAATTAACATGTTCATTTTACAACTTAGGTTCTGAGAAGTAACCAAGGATATACTCCCAGTCCAGGCCTTGGCTTGTGCAAATATTAATACCTCTGTTTGGAATGCTCTTCTTCCTGATGCCATCACATTTCTGTCTCTTACGTCTTATAAGCTTTTACATAAATGTCACTTTCTCCTTGAGGGCTTCTCTAACCATCCTATGTAAAATTTCAAATCTTATTCCTACCTCTCAAGCTTCTCTCCCACCCTTTAACTTCCTAAAGAACCTACTTTTACATTTTATTTATCATCTGCCTTTCTCTTTCCCTCACACACAGACACACACAGACACACACAGACACACACACACACACACGAATGTAAGCATCATCAGACTGGAGATTTGTCTGTTTTGTTTACAGCAATATTCCCAGAGCGGAGAAAAGTGCCTGGCACGTTGAATGAAGGAGTGAATAAATGAATGAGTGAGGTTTAGTCCCATTTATTTTAGCAGGATGACCTCAGGCAAGATCATATATCCTTTCTCTGTGAGTTCCTTTCTCTCTTCAATGGGAGTTGGGCCTGGTATCTACAGTCTATATTCAGTTCTACCATTTTTATCAAGGAGGATCTCTACAGTGAATAAGAAGATTTTCAAATAAACTGTTTTTATATCACTGCGGGGTTTGTTGATATTGTTGTTGTTTTAATGTCACTTAGATTCCTTCATTAGAGATTAGGCGTACTGATTGGAATTCAAGAAGCTCTTGAATGTTCCGAATGAAATTTCAGCTGCCCAAGCTATGTCAGAGAGAAACAATTAAAATAAAACCTAGGAAGTTTCTTTACTGCATCTTTAGAAACTTGCTGGCTTACACTGTCCCATTTGTGCTAAGAGGAAAAAAAGAACATGGGATGAGAATGGTGGGGTGGAATACTTTTAAAGCTCAAAAGGTTAATGACAGTGGGGGGTGGTACCTCGAGGCTCGAAGCACAATTAGAAAGGGAATTATATTCGCCGGGATGTTTTTCTTCTTTTGACCCATATTGGCTTAAGAATTTCAATTTATATAAAATGCTTTGGGTTTTCTGTTGTGTGACAGGAATTAATTTTCTTTAAATTCTAACTTCATTCACATGAGTCTTTCTGGAAGTATGAACTGGGAAGAATTTAAAGGAAGTTTAGCACATAGACCAGTTGTTTTCATATTAAGAATCACATAGATTTTGGAAAAATACAGATTTCTGGGTCCTTCTGAAGCCCTGTAAACTCCATAAGAGTAGGAATTTGTCATTTTTCTTCACTGCAGTATCCTCAGCATCTACAGTGCCTGGCACATAGCAGGTGCTCAACAAATAATGTTGAATGAATGAATGGGAATCTAGGATGGAGGAGTCATGAGAACTTGCGTCTTTGAAAGTTTCCGTGGTGCTTCTGCTGTAGGGGGTCCCCCTCCCTGACCCCAACCACAACTGAGAAACCCTAATTTATACTTTCAAATTATTCACCACTGTATGGTAGTGATGTCATCACTGTTGTACTGTTTTTCACTGTTTTTTAATACTTTCCTGACTTTTCAAACATTTTTATTGTTAAATATCACACACATAGAGAAAATTTAAATGTCAGCTTAAGAAACTATTGTAAAGCAAAGAGCCATGTGACCACTACCCAGGTCAAGAAATAGAAAATTATCACTCTCTAGAAGCTCCCCTCAGGCCTCTTCCCAATCATGATATCCTCTTTCTCCCCTGAAGAAACTCACAACCCTGACTTTTCTGCTACTCAAGTCCTTGCTTTTCTTTACTATTTTCCCATCTACATGTGCATCCCTAAACACAATAACTTAGTTTAGTTTATACATAAATAGAACCATACAGTATGTTTGTGTCTGGCTTCTTTTACTCAGTCTATGTTTGAGCAATTCATCCACACTGCTGTGAATGTCTGTTTGTTCATTTCCTTGCTGTTTGCTATTCCATGTACAAAAGGGTTAATCTGCATGACTTTACCATCATTACTAGAAGTGGAAGTCAGGTTGTTTCCTAACCTCTTCATCAGCAAGAGAAAATACAGATATAGATACATAGATGTAGATATAGATATACAGATACCATATGAGTGTCCTATATATAAAGTTGTGCTTTAAAAAAGCATACCCAGCAAACAAGTTGTATTTATCAAGTAACAATTTAATGGATTTGTGTTAATCAAAGAATATAAAACTGCTTCTCAGAGCTTTGGAGTAGGCTGAGTTGATAAGTGCTCTCTGCCTCTTACACAGAAGCTTACAGAGCCCAGGGAGAGTGTAAGCCAAATGTTGACAAGTGTGGGCTTTGGAGTCAGGCTACTTGGATTTGATCACTGCCTCTTCCATTTACTACCCGTGTGCTCTTGGGCTACTTACTTACTCTCCCTGAGCCTCAGTTTTCTTGTCTATAAAGCGGGGGCTTTGATAATAATACCTCATACGATCATTGCAGTGATTAAAAAGATAATGTCTGAGAAGAACCTGATTAATTTTTGGCACTTACCATGGGCCAGGCATGCCGCTAAGGGCCTCTAAGGGCTTTATGTATAATTAATTCATTTAACCTCCTTTGACTTAGAGATCCACCAAGGAAATGTGGGAAGTGCAGGGATATGAAAGGCAAGAGCAACTTGAGGTTTGGGTTTCTGAGGTCAAATGGGTTCTATTCCAATTCTCCTGCACATTTTAAAACAGCACAGAATAACTGCTAAAAGTGAACTTTGGAAGTTATTCAGAGGCACATTTGTGAGGGATGCAATTTTTCAATGTCTTTTCTTTTTTAATGAACCGTGACTCATTTTATAAATAAAATGGTCTCTTTTTCCAGCTGTTTCCTTTGAACAAACTCTGCTGGCAGAGTTACATTAGATTACGAGCTTCTTTATCTTATTCTGGGAAGTCATACATTATAGGTCTAGAGGAATATATTAATAAAGAAGTAAGTCTCTAGTAAGAGACATGATAGCACGATGAGAGATTTTAGTTAAAATAATAATGTGTACTAACATTTATTAGTTGCTCATCTTTGTGTCGTAACACTAGGCACTGAAGTAAGTACATGTCATAAGATGGTGTTTTTCTCTGTATGCTTCCCTTTTCATCTCATTCAATTAGAAAGTTAAAGCCGAAGGAGAAATGTAGGCTGGGGGAGTGGGGTGTCTCAGGGATAACCAGTGTGATCCCACGTACATCCCCCTTCCATCCCTCTCAAACAACCTGCTATTCCATGGGGATCTAGAACTGTGTGTCCAATACATTAGCATTGTGCCACATGTGCTAGCGAGCACTTGAAATGTGACCAGTCTGAATTGAAACGCACTGCAAATGTAAAATACACAACAGGTTTCAATGACTTAGTACAAAACAATTAATGTAAAATATCTCCTTAATATTTTACATTGGTTACACATTAAACTAATAATATTTTGGCTATACTCAGTGAAATAAAATGTATTATTAAAATTAAGTTGGGCTTCCCTGGTGGCGCAGTGGTTGAGAGTCCGCCTGCCGATGCAGGGGACATGGGTTCGTGTCCCGGTCTGGGAAGATCCCACATGCCGCGGAGCGGCTGGGCCCGTGAGCCATGGCCGCTGAGCCTGCGCGTCCGGAGCCTGTGCTCCACAGTGGGAGAGGCCACAACAGTGAGAGAGGCCCGCGTACCGCAAAAAAAAAAAAAAATTAAGTTAATGTGTTTCTTCTAACTTTTTAAAATATAGCTTCTAGAAAATTTTAAATTACTTATACAGGTTGCATTATATTTCTATTAACACCACTGGTTTAGAACCTGGAGCAATTCAGAGTAAAGGGACAATGTGCAAAGGACTGAGGTTAACTTTGAAAACAGCCAACAGGAGTGGGAAGTGTTAAAACAAACTAAATTGAGTTATCAAAATAAAGTTCTATTTCTTACATGCCTGAGTTTTTCTGCTGATGTTCACAACTAACGCCTGATCTCATTTAATCCTCACAACAACCCTACAAAGATATTACCCCTGTTTTAAAGCTGAAGAAACTGAAATTGAGAAATGTTAGTGGACTAAGCCCAAATCACACATCAAAGGCAAGAAGTCTTCCTCTGGAGCCCTTTTTAAATATCAGGCACAGCTGCCTCCGTAGAGCATAATGGCTGCAGAAAAATAGCTACTAAAATCAGTGCATTTGGCGTAACTGATGCACCTTTTCTTCTTCAAAGAACAAATAAAATCTAAACTATCTGTCAGGCTGAGATCCCCAAAGATGGTCCAGTGCATGTCCCTACCTCTGAAAGGCGAATGAAATTCAAATTCTGAATCAAAAGAGGTGCCTAGATGCTTTCAAGTTCCATTCTTGCAGTATAAGAAATAGCCTCCATATGGTATAATTCTTACCTTATGTTTGTATAGTTTTCCACAGTTTACTAAACACACTCTCATAAATGATTTCTTTAATGACAACTGGGAACTAGGAAGGATTAAGTGACTAGCACAGGGTCTAATAACTCACAAGGCTGATGAATCTTAGATGAACTCTCTTGCCACTGCAAGGTGTTATATTCCACAACACTCCCTGTAGAAAATAAGCAAAAATCATTTATTCACTCATTTATTCATTTGCTAAGTAGCAATTGAGAGTCTATTGCTCTGTATTAGGGATACAATGATGAACAAAATTTGATATCTGCCCTTAAAGAAGAAATTCTAGTGGAGAGGAGAGGCTTAAATATAAATAATGATCATTGGTTATGTTTCTCTGGAGAACCCTGACTGATGCAAGTGCTGGAGGAAAGGGAGAAGCAGAAGGCAGTGATGACTCCCAGGTTTACAGTTTGGCACTTACAAATGTTGGGGAGGTTAGTCATTGACCAACATCAGTACTGCAAAAGGAAAAAAAAATCACTTTCCACTTAGTTGTTTTCCATTTCCCCCTCTTTTTAGCAAGCACAAATTCATCAAAGCTAGTTATTACAAACTCACACACATGTGTATTTAGTTTTCTTTCTCCAAGTGGGTTTGATGTCTGCTATATAATTTTCCTCACTATGTTGAGTTAAATAAAGAACTAAATAAAGAACTAAATAACTGAAAGGACTTAAGTTCTGGTATAGACAGCATGTAAAAATGCACTATAAAATCTTGGGCTGACAGATATCATTATGTATAGAGAATACAGAGAGGTGGGGCAAAGAGAGAACCTTATGAAATTTTATCACTTCCCAATTATGCTGAGACTGCAGTGGACTGCCAGATGTACTGTGCGAGACAAGATGACCAGGGCTTTTGTTTAACCCACTACCTCCAAATCCCATTTTTAAATTGTGCACTTGACTCCATTTAAAAGGTCAAATGTTGAAGTCTTGGAAAACAAGCAAAAAAAAATATTTTTAGGCCCTTGAGAGAGAAGTGGCTACTTATGAAAGGAGCTGGGTCAGCACTTCACTTTCTAGGAGCAGGTGAGGTTATTTGTAGATTTCTCTTTTCTACCTTTTTCTCCTGCTAATGGTTTCCTTTAACGTTATCTTCCCTTTGATGATTTCCCTGTTGATAGAGACTCCAAAGAAGGTCAACAAGAAAAATGAGATGCTCAAATGCTTCTCAGCTGACTTTAAAAAGATTTGTAGGGCAGCAAAGTTCTACAGCAGCCATGCAAAAGTTTCAAGCATTCTACGGACCCAGGAATATTTTCACTACGTGAGCTAACTAGCTTTTCCTGTCTTAATACTGTCTGGTAGGATGGCATTTGTGCAAGTGTGCACATGCAGCCTGAATAAACACAGACCCAGTTAAGGAACTCAATTTCCTTACAGTATGCCCTAATTTCTGTTAGGAGATAGGTATCAGATACTCCAGAGATGGCATATGAGATGAAAAAGGGTTTGCAAACTTCTAATAGCCATGGAACTTGTTTTCAAACAAAATCTTACACTGAAGTCCAATAGTATAAACCTAATACAAGTAGAAAGCTAGAATAGACCCCTTATTCAATCCCTTCTGTCTCTTGAAGAGTCCCTTAAACAAATCAATGAGACTCTTAAGGCTCCATAGCGGAAGTATGGAAACTACTCATTCAAACAATATGTGGAGCTTATTATGTACATCATAAGTTCACTCATGGATAATAACAGTTGGATTTTGAAGCACTTTTATTCTGAGTATGGTACTAAATGCAAATATTTTGGATTTTAAAAATAATCAGTTCTTACTGTACATAGAAGAAAGCATGTTTGATAGATTTACCCTGTGTTCAGTTGGTAAATAATATCTATTAGAATTATTGCCCAAGATACGTGATTAGGATTTTGATGGGTTAGCATTTCATGACAAAGTTACTTGGATGCATTCATTTCTGATAATATGACAGATGAGAGGTCCTGAAATCTGCCAGGTAGAAAACATCTAGCAATATGGGGGATGGGAATACATACATACTTATACACACTCACACTCACACATACACACTTCTAAATCAGTGGAAGAGAATGGAATAAGATAAGACTCATCAAAAAAAAAAAAAAGATAAGAATCATCCAAGGCTAAGAGCAAAGAAGAAAAAACCAGTTTATAAAGGAAAATAAGCACCGAAATTGCCCTAAGTGCATATATAAGGCTGTGTGACTAAGAGCTTCCACACAAGGTAGTTTGTATGAAGGAGGGGACTGTGAGCTAAGCCACGGGTTCTGCAGAGTAGATTGCCTTAGTCTTACCCACATAAAACTGAGCACAAGAAGGCTTGTACTATATGTGCTTGCAAAGTCAACTGTTTCAGGAATTTTGAAAGTTGGTTAACTTCACATTGGTGGCTTGAAATAAAGCTATGGTGAGAATATTACACCACAGAAATCCATATAGGCTATAAATCAGGGCCTCTTTTTTTTTTTTTCCCCAGACAGTCATTTCTTAAACATTTACCAGTACATCACTGGCTACTTTATAATAAAAAGCCCAACTTAACACTAAACGAAAATCTCCACAGAGAGCAAAGAGCAAAGGAAAATGTCTGTTTTAGTCTAAGCTCTATGTAGAAGGGGGGGAAAAAAACCAATAAAACTTCCTCTGAGACTTAAGGTCAACTTTAGCTCTCAACACATTTAGTCATGAATGCATATAATTACGTAAAGAGAAAATATTTCTAAGGCAAAAATTTTACATTAAAATTTAGAGTTAAATTTTAAATTACAATCTAGAGCTGGGCCAGGGATGGCATAAGATGGCCTAAAACATCTTGTGCCAGAAAGCAAGGAAGTGATCAAAGAATGATGAGGACATAGCAAATGACACAGAACCAGTTTGACAGAGCTCCTGGTCAAATCCAGGACAATCTGTATCATATCAATACAATAGAATATTATTTAGCAATAGAAAGTAATAAGCTACTGATGCCCACAACAATATGGGCAAATCTCAATTGCATCATGTTTAATGAGACAAAAGGAGAACATTAAGACTATATACCGTATAATTCCACTTACATAAAACATCAGAAAAAGGAAAACTATAGTGACAGAAACACATCAGTTGTTGCCAGGGGTCAGTATTGAAGGGCAGTGGACTGACTCCAAATGGACATGAGGGAACTTTTTAGGCGATGAAATTGTTCTCTTTTATGACTGTGGTGGTGACTTCCTCAATAAAGAGGATGAAAAGAAAAAAAGAGGAAAGCTATTGTCATTATGTTAACATCAAACAAAATAGACTTTAAGGTAAGAAGCACTACTGGACAAAAAAGGACATTTCATTATGATGAAGGCTCAATCAGCCAGGGAAATGGTAGAATTCTAAAGCTGTATGCCTCAAATAATATAGTTTCACTATATGTATAAAGCAAAAATTCTAAAAACTAGAAGGAGCAATAGATAATTCCGTAATCACAGCGAAAGTCGTTAATATCTTTTCCAATAACTTTTAGAACAAGTACACCTTCCACACAAAAATGAGTAAATTAACAAACAATTGGTAACAAACTTGACCTTACTGACACCCAACCACTGCAGAGTACACATTCTTTTTATGTGCATATGGAATATTAATCAAAATCAGCGATTTCTCAACATATTTTAGATAACTGAACTCATTCACAGTATATTCTCTGAACACAGTGGAAATAAGCTAGGAAAAATGTTGAGAAGAGATAACTAGAAAATCCCCAACTGCTTCTGTGATATAATAAAGAATATATCTGATCTCTTTTATTGGTTCCTGGTTTCATGGCACCGACAGCTTCAAAACCCTTGGAATCTCCCGATAGGATTGTCTTTTGTTTTTTATAGTGAGTCACTTTTGACTATACCTGAGTTTATGCTATAAGGTCACTCATGGTGAGCTCTTAGATAGTGTCAAGGGAGGAGCTGACCACATCAGAAAAAATAAGCACCTGTTTAAAGGGTCCAAACTTTCAGCCCAATTCCTTGACTTCAGGGAAAGGAGCAGGCTTTTGAGTTCAATCATGTAGCCAATAATTTAATCCATCATGACTGTATAATGAAACCTTGATTAAACTCTGAACACAAGGCTCAAGAGAGCTTCCTGACTGGTGAATATACTGATGTATATATGTATATATAGAGAGAGGGTGGCTGCACCCTAACTCCATGGGGACAGAAGCTCCTGTGTTTGGAATCCTTCCAGTCTTGCCCTATGTACTGCTTGTGGTTGTTTATTTGTAACCTTTATAATAAAAACGTAAATGTAAGTATGGTGCTTTCATGAGTTCTGTGAGTCATTCCAGTGAATTACTGAACCTGAGGGTATTATGGGAAGCCCTGTCTTTGTATCCAGTAGGGTAAAAGTGCAGATGCATTGGAACACCCAGGATTTGCAGGTAGTGTTTGAAATGGAGCAGTCTTGTGGACCCTTAACTTTTTTGGTCTGTGCTGCCTCCGTGAAGCTAACGTCAGGATTGAATTGAGGTGTCGGACACCTAGATGGTGTCAGAGAATAGATGTCAAAATGTAATGTGGAAGTTAAGAAATACACCTCTTGGGCTTCCCTGGTGGCGCAGTGGTTGAGAGTCCGCCTGCCGATGCAGGGGACAAGGGTTCGTGCCCCGATCCGGGAAGATCCCACATGCCGCGGAGCGGCTGGGCCCGTGAGCCATGGCCGCTGAGCCTGCGCATCTGGAGCCTGTGCTCCGCAATGGGAGAGGCCACGACAGTGAGAGGCCTGCGTACCAAAAAAAAAAAAAAAAAGAGAGAAATATACCTCTTAATAATTTATGGATTAAAAAGAAAGACTATTGTATTTTAAAACATTGGGAGGTACAGTTGACCCTTGAACAACACAGGTTTGAACTGTGCAGGTCCACTTATACACAGATATTTTTCAATAAATATATTGGAAAAAATTTTTGGAAATTTGCAATTGTTTGAAAAAACTCACAGGTGAACTGTGTAGCCTAGAAATATTTTAAAAATTAAGAAAAAGGTATGTCATAAATGCATAAAATACATGTAGATACTAGTCTATTATTATATAGGCATAAATGAGTGAATTTAACATAAAGTTAATAATGTTAGTTTTCTAATTGTTTTATAACGTTACTTTCAAAGAATACTGTACAGTATGCCTCTCTGTCTCATAATTGGAGAAACTGCCTATCAGCCTATTATCACAGGTGTTTTTTTAATGTAATAATGTTTTCAATACTATATTATGAATATGACTGTAATACTGTATGCCATAAAAATTGTATAATAATTCATTCATTGGTGTATAGGCTGGGCTATCATGAAGCAATCTTATCCATTATACTAGGCTACCATAAAGCAATCATATTGCTGCTTCTTTGTTATCAATGCATGAATGGCTACACCTGTAAATAATTATGAACTTATTTTTCACATTATCTTTTCATTTTTGATGTCTAGTGTTAGTAATACATATAACATCTACAATGTTTTGTATCATATAAGAAAATATTGATGTAGATACTGACAGACGATTCATCTTATAAACAGACAATGTAAGCTTACAGTATTGATAAATACAGTAAAGTACTGTAAATGTATTTTCTCTTCCTTATGACTTTCTTAATAACATTTTCTATTCTTTACTTTATTGTGAGAATACAGTATATACTATAAATAACATACAAAATGTATATAAATCGACTTTTTATGTTATCAGTAAGGTTTCCGGTAAACAGTAGGCTATTAGTAGCTAAGTTTTGGGGGAGTCAAAAGTTATATGCAAATTTTCAACTGTTAGGGGTTTGCCACCCCTAACTCCCGTGTTGATCAAGGAGTCAACTGTAATTAGAAGTAAATTATAATGTTATGAACACAGCATATCAAAACTTGTAGGATACAGCTGAGCAGTGCTTAAAGATAAATTAATAGACATAAATGCATATCAGAATAGAAAACTAAAGGCAAAAAATCTAAATTTTTACCTCAGGAAGCTAGAAAAGAATAGCAAACCAGAACAAAAAATGTTGAAGAAAATAAATAATAATGATAATAGAGAAAAACCAAAGAAATAAAAAAAAGCATATTATAGGAAAAAATTTAAAGCTAAAAGCTGATTCTTTGAAAAGGTTAATAAAATTGAAAAATTCACCAGGACTGATTAAGAAAAAGAGAGAAAATACAAATTAACAAAAGAAAGAATAAACAGATGATGTCACTACAACTCCTACAGAAATAAAAACAAAACACAAAAAAATTAATATTACATACATGACACCAAAGACTGTGACAATTTAGATGAAATGAGCAAATTTCTGGAAAAATACAAAACTTTTATCAAAACTCTCAAAAGAAGAACCAGAAAATCTGAATAGTCCAGCAACTATTAAAGAAACTGCATATACAATTTTAAACTTTCTCACAAAGAGAATTTCAGGCCCAAATCACTTCACCATTCAATTTTTCCAAACTTTTAAAATAAAAATAATATACCAGTCTTGGAGAAATTCTTTCAGAAAACAGGTTAAAAAGGAAGTCTTCCTAACCAATTTTATGAAGATGATGATTAAATGTAATGTGGGATCCTGAGTGGGACCCTGGAGCAGAAAAGACATTAGGCAAAAACTAAGGAAATCTGAATAAACTACAGACTTTAGTTAATAATAATGTGTTAGTGTTGGTTCATTAATTATAGCTAATGTACCATACTTATGTAAGATGTTAATAATAAGGGAAACTGAGGAGGTATGTGGCAACTCTCTGTACTGTCTTCTCAATTTTTCTGTAAATCTAGAACTCTTCTAAAAAACTGTCTATTAAAAACCTTGAGATAAGAATATTGTAGAAATATAATAAATATAGGGATACTACAATAAAATGACAGCTTTTATATTGAGATAATTACCAAAAACAAACATACAAAAATAGATTTTAAAATAAAATAGACGTTTGCACCCTAATGTTCATATTAGCACTATTTACAATAGCCAAGACATAGAAGCAACCTAAATGTCTATCAACAGATGAATGGATAAAGAAGATGTGGTATATATATACCAAACACACACACACACATATTCAATATATGTGTATATGTATATTTATTTATACATGTACACACATGGACTGTTACTTAGCCATAAAAAAATGAAATAATGTAATTTTCAGCAACATGGATGGACCTAGAGGTTATCATACTAAGTGAAGTAAATCAGACAAAGAAAGGCAAATATCATATGCTACCACTTATGTGGAATCTAAAATATGATACAAATGAACTTATTTACGAAACAGAAACAGACTCACAGACATAGAAAACAAATTTATGATTACCAAAGGGGAAAGTGGGGGAGGGATAAATTAGGAGTTTGGGATTAACATATACGAACTACTATATATAAAATAGATAAACAACAAGGTCTTACTGTATAGCACAGGGAACTATATTCAATATCTTGCAATAAACCATAGTGGAAAAAATATGAAAAAATATATATACACACACATATATGAATCACTTTGCTATACACCAGAAACTAACAAAACATTGTAAATCAACTATACTTCAATAAAAATAAATAAATAAATAATAAAATAGATTTTAAGGCTGAAGAGTAGGGTTAAAGAATGTCAGTGTATAATGATAAAAGCTTCAAATCGCCAGGGGGATATAGCAAATCTAAATCTGTATGCACTCAGGATATAGATTCATCTAAAATATAGATTTAAATATCTAAAGCAAAATTGGACCAACCTATCAAAAAATGTATAAACTTGCCATCATAATGAGAGATATTAACTCACCTCTCTTACCATTTGATAGATCAAGTAGACAAAAAAGACAGAATATAAAATATTTGAACAATATAACTAATAAACATTATCTAGTGGATATATATGGAGCCCTGTACCCAATAATTGAAGAACACACATTCTTTTCAAGCACACATGAGACCAAAAAACTGATTACATATTGAAATACAGAGAGAGTAAAAATGAATTCTAAAAATCAGTTTCATAGAGATTACTTTTCTGGCACCAAGAGAATTAAGTAAAAAACCAATAACAAAAAATAACTTAAAGCTTCAAGTCTGGAAATTTTTTAAAAAGACCTTTAAATTACCATTGAATCAAAGAAGAATCATAACATCACTATATATATCAAGTGTGTGTGATGCAGCTAAAGCAGTACTTAAGGAAAAAACTACAGCTGCAAGTATGTTTATTAGAAAACAGAGAATGGCTGAATAATCATGAACTAATTATATAACAGAAGTTAAAACAACAGAATAAAATCAAAGAAGGTAGAAGATGTAAATAATAAAAAATATGGATGGAAATTAATGAAATAAGAAATAAAACTATAATAGAATCAACAAAACCAAAAGTTTATATGAAAAAATTAACAGCATTAACAAAATGTTGTCAACACTGATCAAAATAATAAATAATAGAGCAAAAACACCAAGAGTAAAAATGTAAAAGAACTAAAATATAGCAGATTAAGGGAATAATCAAGAAGTTACCAGGAACAAGCTTAAGCAATAAATTTGAAAATGTATTTGAAAAACTAACTGAAGAAGTAGGAGGAAAATACATATTATTCTGTAACCACAAAGAATTGAATTCATATTTAAAAATTTTTCTATGAATAAAATTCTAGGGCTGATGGCTTTAGAAGGTTAGTTTCACCAAACATTCAAAAACCAGATAATTACAACCTTATACAAATTTTTCTAAAGAATTGAAGAAGAGGGAATGCTCCCCAACTCATCCTGATCGATCCCCAACTGGAAAGGACAGTATGAGAAAGGAAAATCAAAAAGTCAGTCTTACTCCCAAACAGATTTTTTAAAAAACCATCAAATTGAACTTCACATTATATGAAAAAGACAGTATTTCATGGCCAAGGGTGGTTTATCCTAGGGATGCAATGTTATTTTAACATTAGACAATATGACGGTGGAAAGGGGCATTGGTAAAACCCCTGTTAAACTTCCTCTCCTGTGCTCGGAGTAAAAATTGAAAATGGAATTCCTCTTGCACAGAACTATGGGCACAGTGATTAGTCCTGTGTGATACCATGAAACATCCCGAGGAATCAGTATTTTCAGACGTTATATCTTTGCATCTATTTGGTTTGAGGGATAAAAATATCATCTTTCTCCACATTCCCTAACCAGAAGCATCTTCCTCACAGAATTCCAGTGTCACCGTCCAACCATTAGACACCACGACTTTGATTTAAAGGGACCATTTCCATGGGCCTCCGACTAAGGGTTATTAATTTGTAAGCACATACCAGTTTGCTAGATTATGTTCCCACGACAGCTAGCTGAGACCTAGAATCTGAGGGAACAGGACATAGGAATACAATTCCCAGTGGGAGGAGCTTCAGAAAATTGGGTCCTTCAGAGGATGAAAATAATGATCCCAGAATCACTGCTGTACTGGCACTTCCCTTAGTTCACAGCCTTAGTAACGTGATGGGTGGGTGTTTTGGCCAGTATCACTATTCAAAAGTTTACAGAGTATTTAGTCCAGATATAGGATCCTGCATATCACATCAGATCAAGAAACCCACTTTACAGCAAAGGAGGTGTGGTTGTGGGCATGTAATCAAGGGATCCACTGCTCCTCTGGCATCTGCACCACCCAGAAGCTGCCGGCCTGATAGAACATAGCACTGCCCAACTGAAGGTACAGCTGAGGCTCCAACTTGGAGACGACGCTCTCCAAGGATGGGGCACCATCCTTCAGAATATTCTCCAAATCAACACCCTGTATATGGTGTTGGGTCCTTGAAAGGTAGAATGAAGGAAGCAGCAGTGGTCCCATTTACCATCAATCCCAGTGACCCTCCCAGGGATTTTATTTTTCCTGCCCTTGTAACTCTGGGCAATGCCAGCGTGGAGGCCCTGCTTTCCACTGGGAGACATCGAAAGAGTCTAATCAAAGTTAAATCTATGGCTGCTGCCCTGCGTCTTCAGGATCCTTGTGTCTGGGGACCAGAAGGCTAGGAGAGGAGCCATGCTCTTGGCAGGGATCACTGACCCTGATTATTAAGAGGAGGTGGGACTGCTGGTGCACAACGGGGACAGGGAGGAAGACCTTGGTATCCAGGTGATCCACAGGACATCCCTGTGAAGCAGCCACAGCCTGAGTAAAGCATGGTAACCAGGGATGAAGGTCTGGATCACCTCTCTAGGGAAGCCATCTAGCCCAGCAGATCTATTAGGTGAGAACAAGAGGAATTTAGAATAGAAGGTAGAGGAGGGAGATAATGATTATCCATTGTTATTCTAACACCAGTTGCAACTGCAAGGACTATAGTTTGTCCCACTAACATTTCACAAGGTTTGTCCACGAAAAGACCAAAGAAATCCTGAAGGAACTGTTTCCAGATGGGATGATCTTATTATATAAACAGACCACCCCATGCAAAAGGATGATTGTAGCGGATACTGTGGTACACTGTACAAATCTCCTCCTTTAGGACTGAGTCCCTCATTCCCCTAGTGGCTGACAGTTCAAGGTGAAGTCCCTACCTGGGACCTATGTCAGTCAAAGAAAGCTGCCTCGCCCGAGGCTGTCCCCCTTCCTGGATGCTGCATGCATCGCACGACTGACTAACAGTGTGGGTACAAAGACCTGGTTCCTTTATCTCAGCTCTGAAGGACCACCCCAGCTCCAAAGAGACCTTTTTTGTGACCCCATAACTTCCCCCTCTGATCAATCCTGCTGCCTTTATTTCTCACAGCTGTTTTTCCCAAGAGCACCCCCTATTGGGGTGCTTCCAGCACTCAAATCTTTCTTGACAGAATGCAAATAGCATAAGTGCCCTTCTACTGTTTAGTGAAGCTAAGATGTTTGAATATGTGATATGAAATAGAAAAATGTCTCTTTACATAGCAAATCTTTCCTAAGCGTATGGAAATCTTAGCATTCAGTCTTTCATTAATTCAAAACGCTTTTCTTTATCACCTATAATGTATAGAACAATTTCAGGTTATGAGAATGCAGAGATGATTTAAAAACGGTCTCAAACCATATGGAGCTTACAATTAAATTGGAAAAAAAGAAGTATATGGGGAACTTAAATATATAAAAATAGGTTCAAACACAGAAAGAACAGTATAAAGAAGTCTGGGGTGGGAACTTAGATCACTTCCAGTTGGGTATATCCAGTAAGTTTTCTTGCAGAGGGTGCCATTTCAGCTGGTACTTGGAAACAGGTGTGAGGGGGATTGGTGAGGAAGAGGTAAGTGCACCTTGAGCAGAGAGAACTGAATGAGGAAAGGCATCAAAGTGTTGCAATGTGGGGCTTACGTACGTGGGGCAGCAACTGCATTTGGCTGGGTTTGGGTTGCTGAGAGAGACGGAAGGTAGACAGCCTGGAAGGAGAGCTTGGGACTGAATTGTAAAGGGCTTTGAATGCTTGCTTAAGAGAGAATCAAAGAAAATTTGAGCAAGCGAGTGATGATCTCAGATCTGTTTTAGGACAATAGCCAATGACCTGCAATCAGGAGGTGTGAATTCAATTCCCACCTCTTCTAGCTGTGTGTCCCTGAATAAATTTTATAACCTCTCTGTGTTTTGGATTCCACGTCTGGAAATAAAGCTAGATTTCAACTATTTTTCTTAAGCAAAGGGATAAGTTACTGACAATCAGAGATTATAGGGAATGCTGTCTCTGTAATATAGGCATTGATAATATATTGTCTGGTTATTAACAGATTCTCTGTTATTTTAATATTTATTAATTTATTGGCTGCAACGGGTCTTAGTTGTGGCACACAAGATCTTTGCAGCATGCGGGATCTTTCCTTGTGGCTAGCGGGCTTCTGTCTAGCTTGTGCGGGCTCCAGAGCACACAAGCTCAGTAGTTGTGGCACAGGCTCTAGAGCGTGCGGGCTTAGCTGCAACCCCCAACCCCGGCATATGGGATCTTAGTTCCCCGACCAGGGATCAAACCCCCATCCCCTGCAGTGGAGGGTGGATTCTTAACCACTGGACCACCAGGGAAATCCCCCAGATTCTCTGTTTTGATAGACCCAAACTGTGGGGGTGATACTTTCATTCTCCCAACCTGAGACATCAGTGAAGGCATTGAGTAGTTATGTTCTAAGATGGGAACTCTGAGTCCAAAACACCTCTGCGTGTGTGTGTGTGTGTGTGTGTGTGTGTGTGTGTTGGTAGGGCTCAGGGGAGGCAGTAGAAGTGAGCGATGTCTTGATTGGTTCTTAACAATAATGGCTGCCATGTATTACAGATTTACTATGCTCCAGACACAGTAATAAGTGCTTTAAACATATTTTCTCATTTAATCAACACAGTTTTGTAAGAAAAGTCCTGGGGAACACTGGACCACTTGTCCATGCATCTGCTATAAAGATGTTAGTAGGGAGAACAAAGCTTTATGACTATATAACAAAGGTATTTACCCCTTATGTAGTGACTGGAAGATTCTGATTATAATCAATTAACTTAAAGAGTCAGCAGACACTGAACCTACATGTAGTTAACTGATGGAGTAGTTAAAAGGAGCAGAGTTCATTCAGTCCCAAGTTGACACTCTCTGCATTTTAAAATGATGAGAAGTTGTTTTGGATTCTAGCTTGGGAAAAGGAATAAAGATGATTCATTTACTAATTTGCTGAATGACAGATATTTGAGCTGTGCATTGGTCACTGATGCTGGAGGAAATATATTCTTCCACGTTATTTTCTTTAATCTCAGAAATGTATCATGATTTTAATAATCCCAAGTATTTCTTTATGATACTAACAATAAGCCCCATTTTCCATCTCATCAGAAGCATCCAGGTTCACTGTAAACCCTTCAATCTCTCTGAGCTTCAGTTTTCTCATCTATAAATAGGAATAATTCTTAATTTGCAGAGATATTGTGAGCATTAGAAATAATGTGTGCAAGACACCTCATATACTGCCTGTCACACAGTAAGTGCTCAGTTAAAGGTGTCCATCCAATCACTTCTGCTTTACTTTCTATATAAGCAGATGGCTATAATTTTGCACAAGTAGACACATGCTCTTTCATTATAACATCTTTCAAACTATTTAGTTCCTTTATCATAATAAATGAAGAGACTTATAAACGTCTAATGGAAAAAGCTCAAGACACTATCTTCATGCTAAGATGTTGTGATTTGTAAGACTTTTGTGATGCGAACCCTATATAACAGTTTTTTCAGCCCTCTCACCAGTTCCCTATCTGCAACCTTACATGGCAGCTAAACTTAGCTACTCGTACCTCTTCTACACATGATGTTTCCTCACGATACTGAAATGACATTTTCGTATTTTTCTGCCTGGCTAATTCCTCTGCAAGCACTATAGCCTCCATAAAGTCTTCTACTCTCCATTCCCACCCCGTTCCCCTGGCTGATTTTGGTACTTTTCTCCTGGGTTTCCACAGCATTCCACGCTTACTTTGGCATGCTGAGTAACACACTGAATTGTTACAGATGGTTTTCTTAATTATTGCTCCCACTAGACAAGAAATCCTTAGTACTGGGATATGTGTTTCTAATCTAAATATTGTCAGAGTCCTATACAGTCCCTGGCTCATGGTTGGTGCTCCACTAATGTTAGTTAATTGTTGAATGAGCATGAGGTGGGGTAACAAATGTCAATCATTTCCTCTCTAGGGACTAGTGCTATCAACATGGTACCCACATTCTTAAGGATTCTTATCCTTAAGAATGTAACGATAAAAAACATACCCTTTGCTAGTAAAGGCTTTTGGTTCTGATATTGACAACATGATATACATTTTGGAATAAACAGAAGTCCCTCATAATGGTAAGTCTAAGTCTAAGTATCTCTAATAACTGATAAAAAATGATACTTATTAAGGGATTTATCTAAAATTTTCCCAAAACCATATATTCAACAAGTAACTAAAAGTCAAGCTAACAAAAAGTCAAACATAATAATATTTAATTTGGAGGCCCCAAACCATCTTCATTCAAGTTTTAAGGGACTACCTCCTGATTTAATATAAGGATTTTATTACCAAGTGAGTTAGTTCATAGCTACCCTATTTCTTTTCTTTTCTGATTTGTTAAACTTTAATCTTAGCTCCTTTGCTAAAATCTTTCTAGCCTAAGGAATTGTAATTTTTTATTTTGTTTATTTTCCTTTGAAATCTGAAGAATTTTCAACATTTTGATTGTAATCATCTACAATGGAACCAAATTAAAGTCTTTACCAGTTAATAGGCCAAGAAAGGCATTTTGGGAACTTGAATCATGATAAAATATAAGCTGAAAATATTCAAAGTTGTAAACATAATGTGAATGTATAGTTAGGAAAATCCACTTGGTGATCTCAGGCTTGTAAATAACTCAGAGTGATCTTTTCTTGGTTAAAAGCCAGTTTGCTAAATTCTATGACTATTTTTGGGAAAGTATGTATTTTAAAGGCCATGAAAAAAATCTAATGTTTTTCTTCTCTCTTTACTGAGGTCTTTTCCCTTTTATAAAGCCTGTCCTGTTTCACCCACAAGAGATTTTTTTAGAAGCGATTTTCTGAAAGAAAGAGAAATTTTCTTCATGCATATCAAAGAACGTGCTCTTATTGTGATGATACCATGGTATATCATGGCAAAAGCAAAACCTTTCTGATTTTAATCTACAGTTTTACCATCCCTGTGATGTGACTCCTTTTCAATGTATCTATTTACTTTGCTTACAGTGTATCCATTTACTTCCCCCTTTCTGGCTACAGCAAGTTCTAGTTGAGATCATTTAGATGTAGGTGGTGTTGGAATCACCAAGGATAAGCTGCAGTGCTTTCTGCATGATAAGCTGCAGTGCTTTCCGCAAGACTTGTCCTCCTTTCCACATTGATTCTAGACACAGAAGTTAAGTGTCTCATGGTGGAAAGCATACTAGTCCAAGAATCAAAACCACATGTTTCTGGTACTTCCTAGTTGTTCTTACCTCGTAAGTCTGTAAGGCTTCTACTGCTTGTAGCACCATTATAAGGTAGAGGCCCCTTTTGTCTGAAGAGTTTTAAAAGGATTATAGTGGTCATGGTAGTTGATTTCCCCACAACATTCCTTCTCCAGATGATTAATCTAAGACAGTGGTTTTCAAATTTGGCTGTACATTAGAGTCACCTGGGAAATTTTTTAAACTCTGGGTGCCCTGGCTACACCCCAGACCAATTAAATCACAAACTCTAGGGGTTGGGTCCAGATACTCAATTTTTTTTACATTTTCCCAGTGATTCCAGTGTGCAGTCAAGGCTGAGAACCTTTGATCTTGGGAATGCCATGACCTTTGTTAGTAACCAGTTTATGAATGAGCATGTGATCCAATTTTGGCTAACAAAATGCAAAGCAAAGGCTGCAGGATAGCTTTGGGAAAAGATTTCCTTCCCCCAAATAAGACAAGAAATATAAAGCACCTTGTTAAAAGTATGACGTTGAAAACACCTCTCAGAGGCAGAAAGAGCTGCCAAATCAGACAAAAGTGCAACTAAAACATGGAGCATGCCCAACCTCTAAGCTTCCAGTTACCCAAGATTATAAATTTTCTTATTGTATAAATAAAATTCACAGTTTTTCTGTTATTAGCAATTGAAACATTCTAAGCAACTTGCTCCAAATAGGAAATACTGATTTTACTCCTGGCTGCTATAACTCTAGGTCTGTGATTCTCAAGCCTGGCTACATGTTAGGATGAGTATCACTTTCAAAAAAATGCAAAATCTTGAACCACACCCCAGACCTACTGAATCGGAATCTTTGGGGCAAAACTTAAGACTATATTTTTACAAAACTCACCAGAAGATTTAAACACAGCCAGGGCTGTGTGAGAATAACTACTTTTATAATAAGGAGAGAAAATAAAAGAAAATAGAGTTATTACGTCATGCAAATTAGGATGATTAGAAAGAATTTAAAACATTATATAGTATGACTTTATCACCTCACAGGTGCAAATATTGAGGTCCAGAGAAGTGAAATTATTTGCTTCTAGAAAAACATCTGTTCCTTAATACAAGTACAAAAGTTATGTCTATATTTGCATTTTGACCTTTCTGCAACTGAATGTTTCTTTTGTTCTGAATCACTGGATTGGGATGTGGGCTTATAGATTGTGGACATACTTCTTTAAACAAACCAGCTTGGAAACTACCTGAACTAAATACTAAAAGATATATTAATATATTGTTCAGCTAACATGTAACTTATACCAGAGACTTGTTTCATGCATTCTTGTGCTCAGAAATATTATGAGTTAATTCCATTGGCATTTCCTTGCCCTTTGCTCTGCTGAGGTTGAATGTGGTTGGAAACCAGAGGTCTAGGGGGAAAATTGCCAATAGTTGAAACAATATCTCCTGTCAGGTTTGTTTGATCTCTTTGTGTTTATTACCCTTTAGATATGTCCTTGGATACTTTTCCCCTACATTAGGATTCTTTAGCTTTCTACTGAGACCATTTTAGATAATTGACGCCATATGAAAATTGGTGTTTAGGGTGGGGATTCTTATCTCACATACCAACTTCCATAGAAAGTCTTGTGCATTGTATCACCAGTGAGAAAAATCTGCCTCTACCTAGCCCAATACTGATATAATAATTATTATATTATAATAATGAATACAGTACCCCATTCTGAAGGGAGCTGGAAACAGAATGTCTTCATCAATTAGGTTCACATTTATAGGTAACTTGTAAGTGGCTACTATAGTGTAAGTGGCAAAGTTCAGCATGTTGTTTCTGAGATGCAGTAATATATGCTTTCTCCACAGTCCATATAAAATTTGATGTTATCAGGGTGAAATTGTGGATCTTTGGACAGCCCTACTATTTATGGATTCTGTATCAGCTCAGAATCTGAAGGATGAGTATGTAGGGGTCTATGCTCTTCACACTTGGGTTATCTTGGAGTATGATGGATAGTGGTTTGGAGCTGTGGTCATGGAGGATTCATACTCCTAATAAATATAATAAAATTATGTTTTTAAATATATAAATTTTAAAATATTAGTACTTTGTTTCTGTTCTCCTGTTTCCAAGATTTTATCTTTTTGCCCCCTCAGAGCTAATCTCAAGGAGATTTGAGATACTAAAACTCAACACATTGGCCATAAAGTAGGAAAATAGAAACCAGAAAAGGAAGCCCATTCTGTTCCATCCCTTTAGGCACCTTGGAAACTTTATGTAAGAAGTGTTAGGGAAACTGAGAATGTTTGGAAAATACTCAAATGAATACAAATTTAAGGTATTTGTTAAAGTACTATATTGGTACAGCAATATCTTTGCATTAGAAACAATATAACCTCTGTGATAGCAAAAGTTAAGCCTAAATTAGTGTTTTCCAAGGTATAGTCTGCAGAACAATGATTATGCACCATACAAAATAAAGTTACATGAAAACTTTTAAGTGAGTAGTCCGGGGAAATTGAATTAAACAAGACCTTTCAAAGTCTTTAATACTCTACTATAGAGCGTGATCATCCAAAAATGAGGCCCTAATCTGCCACCTTTTCCAAACATATTTGAGCATGTGATCTTTTTTCTAATGAAGCATTTTGCAGGAGTAAAGCTGATCTGTATCCTTCTGTGGTATCTCAAGGACCACAATAAAGACTTCTCTGAGGTGAAGTGGAGTGGATTTCTGAAAACAGGAGAGAAGAACCAGAGGCTAAAGGCTGGAACTGCACAGTGTGACTATACCTGCAGATAAGGAGCATTACAATGGCTCACCTCACAGACTGGATACATGTGTATACCAGTAGCATGGGGCTGCTGCTCCACCATCCCTTGAGATTTATGGGTGCCACTCAGTTACAGAAACCGTTATCTACAAATTATTTTCAGAATTTGACTTAATTTTTTATTAAAATGCCTACTTTTGTTTAAACACACAACACCCTCCTCCCCACAAACACACACTACTTAACACCTTCCCAACAGTAGTAATACTTCCAACTGGTATCCAACAATTGAGCTCATTTTGTTGCTGTTGTTGATGTCATGAATTTGTGAGCCAACTTTCCTATGAAGATCTGGCTCTCAACCACATTAACTACCGAATGCATAAGAGGATCAAAGTGAGGCACCTCTTTCTGACTCTGGCCTTCTCTTCCAGCATTAAATTGATAACCATCATTTATTGAGCTTTCAACTGTAAAGCACCTCTGCATTACCTCTTCTCTTTACTTTTTTAAACATCTTTATTGGAGTATAATTGCTTTAAAATGTTATGTTAGTTTCTGCTTTAAAACAAAGCGAATCAGCTATACATACACATATATACCCATATCTCCTCCTTCTTGCATTTCCCTCCCACCCTCCCTATCCAAGCCCTCTAGGTGGTCACAAAGCACCAGCTGATCTCCCTGTACTATGCAGCTGCTTCCCCCCAGCTATCTATTTCACATTTGGTAGTGTATATTACTACATGCCACTCTCTCACTTCATCCCAGCTAACCCTTCCCTCTCCCCACCTCCTCAAGTCCATTCTCTACATCTGTGTCATTATTCCTGTCCTGCCCCTAGGTTCTTCATAACCTTTTTTTTTTTTTTTTAGATTCCATATATATGTGTTAAGCATATGGTATTTGTTTTTCTCTTTCTGACTTACTTTACTCTGTATGACAGACTCTAGGTCCATCTACCTCACTACAAATAACTCAATTTCGTTTCTCTTTATGGCTGAGTAATACCCCATTGTATATATGTGCCACATCTTCTTTATCCATTCATCTGCTGATGGACACTTAGGTTGCTTCCATGCCCTGGCTATTGTAAATAGAGCTGCAATGAACATTGTGGTACATGACTCTTTTTGAATTATGGTTTTTTCAGGGTATATGCCCAGTAGTGGGATTGCTGGGTCATATGGTAGTTCTATTTGTAGTTTAAGGAACCTCCATACTATTTTTCCATAGTGACTGTATCAATTTATATTCACATCAACACTGCAAGCAGGTTCCCTTTTCTCAACACCCTCTCCAACATTTATTGTTTGTAGATTTTTTGATGATGGCCATTTGGACTGGTGTGAGGTGATACCTCATTGAAGTTTTGATTTGCATTTCTCTAACGATTAGTGATATTGAGCACTCTTTCATGTGTTTGTTGGCGATCTGTATATCTTCTTTGGAGAAATGTCTACTTGGGTCTTCTGCCCATTTTTGGATGGGGTTGTTTTTTTTTTCATATTGAGCTGCATGAGGGGCTTGTATATTTTGGAGACTAATCCTTTGTCAATTGCTTCATTTGCAAATATTTTCTCCCATTCTGAGGGTTGTCTTTTCGTCTTCTTTATGGTTTCCTCTGCTGTGCAAAAGCTTTTAAGTTTCATTAGGTCCCATTTGTTGCTTTTTGTTTTTATTTCCATTACTCTGGGAGGTGGGTCAAAAAGGATCTTGCTGTGATTTATGTCATAGAATGTTCTAACTATGTTTTCCTCTAAGAGTTTTATACTGTCTGGCCTTACATTTAGGTCTTTAATCCATTTTGAGTTTATTTCTGTGTATGGTGTTAGGAAGTGTTCTAATTTCATTCTTTTACATGTAGCTGTCCAGTTTTGCCAGCACCACTTATTGAAGAGGCTGTCTTTTCTCCACTCTATATTCTTGCCTCCTTTATCAAAAATAAGATGACCATATGTGCATGGGTTTAATATCTGGACTTTCTATCCTGTTCCATTGATCTATATTTCTGGTTTTGTGCCAATACCATACTGTCTTGATTACTGTAGCTTTGTAGTATAGTCTGAAGTCAGGGTGCCTGATTCCTCCAGCTCCGTTTTTCTAGAAAGATTGCTTTGGCTATTCCGGGTCTTTTGTGTCTCCAAACAAATTGTGAAATTTTTTGTTCTAGTTCTGTGAAAAATGCCACTGGTGGTTTGCTAGGGATTGCATTGAATCTGTAGATTGCTTTGGGTAGTATAGTTATTTTCACAATGTTGATTCTTCCAATCCAAGAACATGGTATATCTTTCCATATGTTTGTATCATCTTTAATTTCCTTCATCAGTGTCTTATAGTTTTCTGCATACAGGTCTTTTGTCTCCTTAGGTAGGTTTATTCCTAGGTATTTTATTCTTTTTGTTGCAATGGTAAATGGAGTGTTTCCTAAATTTCTCTTTCAGATTTTTCATCATTAGTGTATAGGAATGCAAGAGATTTCTGTGCATTAAATTTGTATCCTGCTACTTTACCAAATTCATTGATTAGCTCTAGTAGTTTTTTGGTAGTGCCTTTAGGATTCTCTATGTATAGTATCATGTCATCTGCAAACAGTGACAGCTTTACTTCTTCTTTTCCGATTTGGATTCCTTTTCTTTCTTTTTCTTCTCTGGTTGCTGTGGCAAAAGCTTCCAAAACTATGTTGAATAAGAGTGGTGAGAGTGGGCAACCTTGTCTGGTTCCTGATCTTAGTGGAAATGCTTTCAGTTTTTCACCATCGAGAATGATGTTGGCTGTGGGTTTCTCATATATGGCTTTTTTATGTTGAGGTACGTTCCCTCTATGCCTACATTCTGGAGGGTTTTTATCACAAATGGGTGTTGAATTTTGTCAAAAGCTTTTTCTGTATCTATTGAGATGGTCATATGGTTTTTATACTTCAATTTGTTAATATGGTGTATCACATTGATTGATTTGCATATATTGAAGAATCCTTGCATTCCTGGAATAAACCTTACTTGAGCATGGTGTATGATCCTTTTCACATGCTGTTGGACTGTTTGCTAGTATTTTGTTGAGGATTTTTGCATCTATGTTCATCAGTGATATTGGCCTGTAGTTTTCTTTCTTTGTGACATTTTGTCTGGTTTTGGTATCAGGGTGATGGTGGCCTCGTAGAATGAGTTTGGGAGCATTCCTCCCTCTGCTATATTTTGGAAGAGTTTGAGAAGGATAGGTGTTTGTTCTTCTCTAAATGTTTGACAGAATTCGTCTGTGAAGCCATCTGGTTCTGGGCTTTTGTTTGTTGGAAGATTTTTTAATCACAGTCTCAATTTCAGTGCTTGTGACTGGTCTATTTCTATTTTCCTGGTTTGGTCTCGGAAGGTTGTACTTTTCTAAGAATTTGTCCATTTCTTCCAGGTTGTCCGTTTTATTGGCATATAGCTGCTTGTAGTAATCACTCATGATCCTTTGTATTTCTGCAGTGTCAATTGTTACTTCTCCTTTTTCATTTCTATTTCTTTTGATTTGAGTCTTCTCTCTTTTTTTCTTGATGAGTCTGACTAATGGTTTATCAATTTTGTTTATCTTCTCAAAAAACCAGCTTTTAGTTTTATTGATCTTTGCTATTGTTTTCTTCATTTCTCTTTCATTTATTTCTGATCTGATCTTTATAATTTCTTTCCTTCTGCTAACTTTGGGGTTTTTTTGTTCTTCTTTCTCTAGTTGCTTTAGGTGTAAGGTTAGGCTGTTTATTTGAGATGTTTCTTGTTTCTTGAGATAGTATTGTATTGCTATAAACTTCCCTCTTAGAACTGCTTTTGCTGCATCCCATTACCTCTTGTCTTTAAAACAACCTGTGGAAGTAGTCATTATTAATATCTTCATTTAGAAGTGAAGAAACTGAATCTTGGACAGTTTAAGAAACTTGCTGAGATAACACAGCTACCTCCCAGTAAGTCTGTACTTCAGTAAAGTTGAAGAAAGTGTATTGATGGCTTCAAAAGCTCAATAACAAGAAAAGTTACTCCCGATAATGTATTAATTTGTAAGTATCTAAGAAGTCAAAAATGGCAGCTTTTTCTCCTTCTTTCTCTTTAGGTTTGGTAAAAATCCTTTGAAATCCTCTATTCTTTGCAACAGCCAATTACACCAAACTATCAAAATGATCAAATCCAAAGTGCGTGCGTGTGTCTTTGTGTGTGTGTGTGTATGTGTGTTAGGATGGAAAAATGACAAAATATCTAAATTATTTTGGAATCAAAACCTTGCACTTATAAGCTGGTAAGCCAACCATGGGAAAAATATATATAAAATTAATGCAATAATGGTGTTTATGTTTTTATTACCCCATAATTATAACATTCCTGTGATTGTTTTTCTTTTCCTGCTGGCCTATAAAGTGTTGCTGCCTCAACTTGTTTTAAACATCTACATTTGTAGGATTAGGACCAGTGATGTTTTGCCAGTTTCCGTGAAAGAGAAGCCAGCTGTACCGAACCCACCTTCTTTGATAAAGTCTTTCATTTAATTTGACACCTGGCACTCTTATCTGTATTCTTTTCAGTGGAACTGTCGTGGTCTTTGACTAACAATACACTCTCTGTCATGGGAAATATGGCATAAAATTGGTTATTGTGCTGATTATTATACTTTGCTGTTATAACTTACATTAGTTATCCTCTTATTGTAAATAGTGATTTACTGCAAATTTAAGGTTCCTTATTTTTAGGCTTACATATTAAAATAAAACTTTCCACATGATCTTTTTCATTGCTATCACATTATTTATTCCAAAGGTACTTGTTATTTGTCCTTATTCATTTTGCACTATTTCAAATGCTACCAAAATTCACATTAAAGTATAGAGACATAATTAAGTCTAGGTTTGCCAAGGAGGATTAGTGGGTGGTTACTTTTCTTCTTTCCCACAGAAGGATTGATTATAGAATTCCTGTAAATGCCAAGTTTTCAATGTGATCACATTTCTAGAAGTCCATTTTCTAGCAAGTTTTCAGGAATCACTCTCTTACATTAAGAGAGGTATGTATGCCTGCATAAGTAAAAAATGTCCTACCTAAAAATTTTGGGTTCATATCTAGGAACAAGAAATTGTTCCTAAAAACTGTATTACCTTGAACCACCCACTTCTGTTATCAAGTAAAACACTTTTAGAATAAATATTTAACAGTATATCTATATTTTTTTCTGGCATGACCCCAATATTACTCATTATTTTAAATTAAATTATCTATTAAAACACTTTTAGCCTTTGTCTCAGAATTATTTTAATTATTTAAAAAATACGAAACTTTAAAATTGTTAGCAGATATAGCCTGTTAAAGTTGGCCTTTGGGTTTGTCTGTTCTGCTTGGAAATGTTCCAGACCATTCTGACTTTGACCTTGTAATCCAGTATTTGCCAGTCAAAGCAGCATTGTATAAAGCATCCCATGTGTCTTCCTTGACCTACATCTCACCAGCTTTCCTATTCTCCCCTCAGTCTTCCCCTACCCGCAGGAGTGAAGGGCAATGATGGCAGTTCCATGATTTCTCCTTCGATTTTATAATAAAATGATGCTGGGGGAACAGGGCCAATGGACTAAATGTGGAGATGAGCACTGCTCTAGATCTGTACTGCTTATTTATTGTCTATCTCAATGCATAGTCCACAGACAATTTATAGCTGAAAACACATGTCTGATGCTTGTTTAAAATGTGGATCCCTGGATCCCAACACAGACCTACTGAACTCAGGGAAATTCTCTGGCGTCTGCAATTTTAACAGGCTCCCCAGCTGTTTCTCATGCACAGTGAAGTTCAAGAACCGCTGTTCTAGATGGCCAGACACACTTCACTGCACATGCTGCAAAAAAAAAGAGGTACACTGGAGACTTCTCTGAAGATGACAAAATGAGGAGTCCCCTGAATCTCTTCTAGAGAAATTTCCCTGAAATAGTTTTAAAGCTAACAAAAACCAAAAATATCCTGGGCAAGAGCAATAAATGCCAAAAGTAAGCACATACTAAGCTGTGACATTTTAATAAGTATTTTAACCCCAAAAAACATTTTTTACCTCTAAAATGGAATTACAATCAGTTCCTCATAAAGGGGTTGTAAGGGATAAACAGAAAGCACATAAAGAAGCTAGCATAGCACCTAGTATACAGGCAGCACTTAAAAATTGTCCACACTTCTTCACTCTTTCCACTAAGATTTTTGTCAGCTTCTGCTCACCCCAAGCTAGGAGTGCAAGCTGAACATTTGCTGACATTATACCACTGAGGTCTGAGCCCCCTCCTTATGAGTCAATAGGGTTTGATATTGGTCCTAAACCCACAATTTTTAGGGCATTAGTTTCAGAGAACTTACACTTCTGTACTGATTGCTGGTGTTAACACAAATCTACCCTGCTTCCCATCTTTTTTTTTTTTTTTTTTCTTTTTCCCTTTTGCGGTACGCGGGCCTCTCACTGCTGTGGCCCCTCCCGTTGCGGAGCACAGCCTCCAGAGGCACAGGCTCAGCGGCCATGGCTCACGGGTCCAGCCGCCCCGCGGCATGTGGGATCCTCCTGGACCGGGGCACGAACCCGTGTCCCCTGCATCAGCAGGCGGACTCTCAACCACTGTGCCACCAGCGAAGCCCCCATCTATTTTTTTATATCCACCCAGACCTCCCAGGAACTATGATTCAGGTACTCTTCAGATACCAACTATTACTGAGGCCTAGAAGCCCCTGCTGAGGCCTCTTGATCCCTTACATGTCAATGTCCACTAGCCTAAGACTCACACTCACTCCTCCACTGAGGCTCCATCCTGCTGACTCCTGTCTATAGAGAGATTCTCCTGTGGGTCCCAGTTCCCAGTTATTTCCCTGCTGGCCACAGGAACTCTCCCTCTCAACCCAGAATATGTCATAGCTTGGAATGTACACCACCACTTTCTACAAGCCTCCATACGAGATGGTAAACAGTGAATATACACTATCCCTTGCCCTTTGGCCCCTCTCCCCAAACTTGCTCCTCTACTTATGCACTGTCTTGCCTCCAGCTTTGATTCAGGTTCCTTTCATATTTATTTACTTCACAGGCTAATCAAATGAAAATTAACACCAAAAAAAAAAGTGACAGCACAGAATGACAAAAGTTTAAACTGTGTGAAATCGACAAGCATCTAAAACAGGGGGAAAAAATACCTATTACAACTTACTGTCGAAAGAGCTAAAGTCAGGTTATTTTCAGATTTCTTTTATGTAAACACCAACGCTGACAGAGTTGTCACAGGGTGACAATTATATCTCTTTTTGAATAAATGTTCAAATGATAACAGAGTTAAATGCTATTTCTTAGAGGAGTCTCATTGACTCCATGGTAGCTGAATATATTGGGTTGGCCAAAAAGTTCATTCGGGTTTTTTCCATGGAAAAAATCCAACGAACTTTTTGGCCAACCCATATAAAGCCAATCAATACACAGAAGTAGTTTTATTGCCAATTTCCTCATTCACAGTCTGCAAGAGTCAGCTAAGAAATTTTCAGGTAAGAATTCTACTTTATAAATTAAGAAACTGAGCTTAGAGAAGTTATTAGTCTTTTTAAAAAAATTTTATTAGAGTATAGTTGATTTAAAATGCTGTGTTAAAAAAATAAAATAAATAAAATAAAATGTTGTGTTAGTTTCTGCTGACAAGCAAAGTGAATCAGTTATACATATATATATATCTACTCTTTTTTAGATTCTTTTCCCATACACGTCATTACAGAGTATTGAGAAGAATTCCCTGTGCCATACAGTAGCCCCTTATTAGTTACCTGTTTTATATATAATAGTGTGTATAGGTCAATCCCAATCTCCCAGTTTATCCCTCCCCGCCCTTTCCCCTATGGTAACCATAAGTTTGTTTTCTACATCTGTGACTATATTTGTTTTGTAAATAAGTTCATTTGTACTCTTTTTTTAGATTACACACATGATATCATATGATATTTGTCTTTCTCTGGCTGACTTACTTTGCTCAGTATGACAATCTCTAGGTCCATCCATGTTGTTGCAAATGACATTATTTCATTCTTTTTTATGGCTGAGTAATATTCCATTGTATATATGTACCACATTAAGAAGTTACTAGTCTTAAGTCACAATAATATTGATGGAAGAAATGGGCTCAAACCCTGCCTTTATGACACCAGAGTTGGTGGCTTTGACTCCTTTGTTGTCACCCCCATATTGAACGGGGAACACAAATATGCCCTATGTCATGTGCACAAAATGAAATTAATTTGTGTGCAGAATCTTCTCGTGGAGCTCTTTTGCTACCCAACATGATCTTAATTGATGTTTGTTCTGATGATGTGGTGGATTCAGGGGTCTATTTTCATTTGAGCTGCTGAGGAGCATAAGGAGAAGGTGGGGATTTATAGCCCTTTACACACTGTATTGAAAGCATATGCTTATAAATTACAGACCTTCCCTGTTAGCCTGTGACCATTTAGAAGGCATGATCTTCCTTATTTCTTCATTAATGGAACCTTTCACTATAACAAAGAATGGCTGATTTTGTAATAAACCTTAAGATAAGAGAGGCAAACCTGCCCATAGTATTTGTGAAGCCCCGGGGCAAAAATATAAATGAAAATTTCTAGCTCATGGCCTGCCCCCTTTTTTTCCCTCATGCTCCGCTCAGTCCTATACTAAGTTTCAAGGGCCCTCAAAACTTGTATGTGGACACTCCAACCTGTATGTCAAAGGTCTGTCTACATACACCCCATGAAAATAGACATCACTTGGCTACTTCTCAGGCCTGGGATGTGTCCAGTGACATCACGGTGCCCCTTTAGGAGGACCAGGGAGCATACTCATGCAGCCCTAGAACAGGGTTTGTGTCCACACGGGACAGAGAACTTTGAAGACCTGTGTATCAGACCATGTCTAGAAGAGGGACTCATAGTGTCTGGTTGGGCCTAGCTTCCTTGATCCCCTTAACTCTTAGGACTCTGTGGGAAGGGACACACCACAGGAAGGCTTTAAAGTGTAGGATCTAAACATGCTACTGGATCTTGCTATGACCTACTTTACAGAATGAGGAAATGAAAACTCAGATACTTTATGTGCCTCATTCAGGCTTTAAAAACTAGTGAGAAGATCTGAAGCGATGACTTCTAATGTCAAATCCAAGACATTTTCCACTACACCAGCTGTACCATTGTGTTCCTATAGGGAACAGTAACAAATTATCCAGAATATTTAAAAGCAACAGATTCTCTCTTAGCTTTTCTCTGCAAGCAAGGCTGCGTTCTCCCTCTGGACATCATCAAAAGGTTCACATCAACTTTATAACCTCTGGGCCTCTGACCTCTAAAGCAGAGAATGGGGCTGATTGAGCGATAGTAAATTTGTAAGGGCTTCTGTCTCTTGTGGAGCAGGACTGTCAAAAGTGATGCTTGTTGTGTTGAAAGAAAATTGAAGTTTTGTAAGAGCTGTAACCAGAGACTTCTTCTTATCATAATATGTCACTCATCCCAGTTGGTTTCCAGTCAGGACGGGATTGTGGGAAATGAGCATTTTCTTTCTTAGCAATTGCAAAGACCAAACTGAATATCAAGGAGTTCTTACGACTAGCATCTCTGGGTTCTAATTCATTTCCCATTTAAAGATTAGCTTCATTTAGTTAGGTTCTATTGTAAACACAGAGAAGAATATGTTAAAATGTTAGGAAAGACTAAGACTAGTACCAAGACTAGGTTTTCATGTTTTAATTCTCTTTGTGACAGAAACCTCTAAATTGAAGAGAATTACTTACTAGTCTTTTATTATTATTACTATTTATTGAGTATGTACCAAAGTCAGTACTATATCAAGTACTTTACATTTTCTCCTTTAATCTGCACACAACTGGGAGATAATTTTTTTTATTTTTTAATAAATGAAGAAAATGAGGCTCAAAAATTTTAAGTAAACTCATCCAAGGCTACTTAGCTAAGAGTGGTTAAATTGGGATTCAAAGTCAGGCCTGCTTTCCCTCCCTTAGTTGTTTGCCTTTTATTTTAAAAATCCATCTAATGGAGATCAAATTTTTGCTTTTACTTTGTTCACCAATCTATTCCAGATTCTAGTTGATGGTTTCAATGCAAAGAAGAATGGATAATATCTACATTATTAACCCTATGAGAGAGATGGTATTTCTCATGTAATTTTATACTCCCACATGTGTATTCATGATGCTTTGGGAAGACAATGATTTTCTTTGATATCTGTCTTGACTATCCAAGAGAGAATAAGGATGCTAAAAGAATAAAGACAGAGTACTGGGCTTATATTTGAGAAATACGGGTTTAGACTTGTGAGTCTAATATATATGTTATATGTTGCTAAACACCATGTGATAAGTAAGCAACAACTCTTCAGGTGTATGTGTGGGTTGGTGCAGAACCTGGGCAGGTTTCTAGGTTTCCTTCTAAATATTCCTGGCTGTGCTATAAATCCCAGGAAGGTGGCCTACATTTCTTGGTCATTTCTCATTCTGTTTTCAGCTCAGCCTGGTGGCTAGCTGGAAGCTCTCACAGAGACTGCTGGTCATTGGGGCTTCCCTGCCACGCAGACCCTCTGCCCTTCTGGAAGCAACCTCTCCCGCTGGCTAAAGTAAGTCATTTTTCCCTTAGGGAACCAAATCCAAACACTAGACCTTCTCTCGAAGCCTGTAATTAAATCTGGCGGGCAGGTCAGCAGTGCCACTGGGTCAGGAAACAGAAGAAAAAGGAAGTGGAAGAAGTGGCATTTGTTTCTTGGCTGGCGCTGGTTCTTCTCAGAGGGAGGCTCTGGCAGCCACACAGTGGTGTCCCTGTGCCCAGAATATTCATGCTTGCTTGGGGGCTGCCAGCTGGCTCCGAAATGGTGCTTCCCAATCAAGGGCTTTCGTGCTCACTCAGCACTTAAGGCTGAAGCCCTTTCTGGTGGTCTGCTGCTGCCTGAAGATCTTTTTCTGAATTCACCACCTCAGATTATAACACAGTAGAGCTTCTCATACTTTAACGTGCATCACACTTGCTCAAGGGGCTTGTTAAAAAAAGACTCCAGGACTCCCACCCAAGGATTCTGGTTTAGTGGGGCCCGAGAATTTGTGTTTTTAACAAGTTCCCAGGTGATGCAGATGCTGCTTGTTTATAGCTACAAAAGGCTACAGGTGGTCAAGGGAGGAGAAATGAGTTGAGGTCAAGTGTCCAGAGACTATGAAAACAAGGTGTCTTAGAGAAGATGCACAAGAACTCTGTGGTGCCTTAGACATAAAATCTGCCCCATAATTTGCTTTCAAAACATAGTTGAGGGCATTGTTTATTATCAACAATTGAGTAACTAAGGAAAAACTGTCCCTTTTCTAATTACATAGCATGAAATGCATGAATATCAAGTGTACAGTTTGATGAATTTTGACGAATGCACACACCCATGTGATCTATAACCTTATAAGATATAGAACACTTCCATCTCCCCAGAAATTCCCCTCATGCCCCTTCCTAGTAAATCTCCTCCTACTCCTCCCCTCCAGGAAACCACTATTTTTATTTAGTTTAAAAAAGTAGTTTTCTTGTTCTAAAACTTCATATAAATAGAAGAATACAGTATATACTCTTTTGTGTCTTGTGTCTTTCGCTTTGCTCGGCATGTTTTTGAGAGTCTTCATGCTACTGCATGTTTAACAGGTGCTCCTTTTCATTACTGAGTAGTGTTCCAGTGTATTAATATCATACAATTTGTTTATTCACGTCTCCTATTGATGAATGTTTTGATTGATTCTAGTTTTGGGCTATTTGAGTAAAACTGATATGAACATTCTTGTCTTAAGTTTTTCTGTAGATCAGAGGGTAGGTATATTTAATGAGAGTGGTCGTGTCATTTTACACACATAGAGAACTTCTAATCCTCTCCAACATTTCATGTTGTCAGGTTTTAAAATTTCGGCCATTCTGCTGGGTATGTAATGGCATTTTTACCAAGTCCAAGTTCATACTGCTCACCACACAACAGGCCAAGAAATCGAGAGACGAGTTGTTGGGAGCATGGAATAGTGACTTTATTTGGAAAGCCAGCAGACAAAGAAGATGGTAGACTAGTGTCCCAAAGAACCATCTTTTCTCAGTTAGAATTTAGGCTTCTTTTATCCTAAAAGGGGAGGGGGTAAAGTCCTGGTTCTGGCAGGACTCCAGAGGGGATGTGTTAATTTCTTCCGTCCTGCAGCCATTCACAGGTGGGCCTGGTCAGGATGTTTCCTGTGAGCTAAACAAAGGTTTTTAGCTTAACAGTCATTACCTGGGAGGCAGGGTTCCCAGAGATGGACCATTATGTATAATTTAAGCTTATAGGCAATATCCCTTTAGTGATTAACTTGTAATAGAATACAAAGGTTCTTCCCAATTACAGTATCCCATTGTGACTTATTTTTATTTATTTATTTTTAACATCTTTATTGGAGTATAATTGCTTTACAATGGTGTGTTAGTTTCTGCTGTATAACAAAGTGAATCAGCTATACATATACATATATCCCCATATCTCCTCCCTCCCGCCCTCCCCATCCCACCCCTCTAGGTGGTCACAAAGCACTGAGCTGATCTCCCTGTGCTATGCGGCTGCTTCCTACTAGCTATCTATTTTACATTTGGTAGTGTATCTATGTCCATGCCACTCTCTCACTTTGTCCCAGCTTACCCTTCCCCCTCCCCATCTCCTCAAGTCCATTCTCTATGCATGCACCTTTATTCCTGTCCTGCCCCTAGGTTTTTAAGAACCTTTTTTTTTTTTTTTTTTTAGATTCCACATACATGTGTTAGCATAGGGTATTTGTTTTTCTCTTTCTGACTGACTTCACTCTGTATGACAGACTCTAGGACCATCCACCTCACTATAAATAACTCAATTTCGTTTCTTTTTATGGCTGAGTAATAGTCCACTGTATATATGTGCCACATCTTCTTTATCCATTCATCTGTCAATGGACACTTAGGTTGCTTCCATGTCCTGGCTATTGTAAATAGTGCTGCAATGAACATTGTGGTACATGACTCTTTCTGAACTATGGTTTACTCAGGGTATATGCCCAGTAGTGAGATTGCTGGGTCATATGGTAGTTTCCCATTGTGATTTAAACTTACGTTTCCCTGATGACTAATGATGTTGAGCACTTTTTCTCGTATTTCATGGCCATTCGTATACTTTTCTCTTTCTTCAAGTTTTCTGCCTACTTTAAATATTTTGGACTGTTTGGCTTTTTATTATTGAGTCCATTATGTATTATGATTATAAATCTTCTGGTAGATATACATAATGCAAACATCTCTGCAACTGTGCTTTTTCATCTTCTTAATGATGTCTTTAGATGAGCAGTTTATAATTTTGATAAACTCTATTTAATTTTTTTATAGGTAGTATTTTCTGTGTCCCTTGTAAGAAATCTTTGAGTCACAAAGATATTCCCAGATATTTTCTCTTTCTATAAGCTTTGTAGTTTTAGCTTATTTGATATCTTGCAAATGAATTTCAGTGTATGGTGCAACTTTGTAATTTTTAAATGATTTCCTTTTTTTTTGGGGGGGGAAATAAGGCATTTATTGAAAATATTATTTAACAAATTTTGACAGATGTTTTCTCTTTGATAGGAACATTTTAAATGTGAAGTTTGGGTAACAGAGCAGTATCTCAAGTTTAAAGGGCATTCTGTATTTCTTGATTTAGAATATGTGACCCACAGTTAGAAATGACTGAGATAAACATTTTAATAGGTAACTCCCTCTGAGGTAGACGTTGTAAACTTTGAGAAAAAATGATTTCCTTTTTGTCTTAGTTACCAGGGATATCAGAGTCTAATTTTAAAGTTATGGCCACTATGTTAACTTTTATGGCTATCACATTTGCATTCTTCTTTTCCTTACTGCTTGTTTTCTATTTTTATTTTTTCTTCTTATTGTATATTACTTTTATTTAAGAGGGGAAATATTTATACTTATTATTAAATAAGTAGGATTTCCTTATTTATCCTAGTAGATAATTAGACTTAAAATTTGCTACTTCGAATTTTCTTCTGTTGTAGAATATGAAGAACAGGTGGGACCCCAGGCGAAGGCATAAGAGCTGATCTCTGGATAATAACCACCCAACTGAATAAGAAAAATCTAATTTAATGAAATATCAGATTAATGCCTCCTGTAATCAGTGCGGGGTCCAAATGCAGTTCCTGATCCCTGTCAAAGAATTTCCCTGATTCTGTCTCACCTATGTTTGTTTTTTGTCCAAATGCCTAGAATTCCACCTCAATATGCCACCAGTTGGGCTTCTACCTGTTCTTTTTGCTCAGGAATATAAAGAAAGTTAAAAGGATGTGTTTTGTCTCACCATGCCTTATCTCAATATTAACACACCTGTGTTTGCAGTACAGTATGAGGAAGAATGAGAATATGAGTCAGATGACCTGACAATATATTTCCTCCTAGCAAACAAGATGTGTGTGCTGGCCCACCTGTCTTTACACTAGCCCTACCTTACTACAAATAATCAAACTCCATCACACAGAGCCTTGTATTTATATATTCATTTATTTACAACAATGTTTAGTATATCAATAAGATTTCTCACAGGCTTCAACATAATTAAGGCAGGCTATTTACTGTGCCAGATACCAATCCTGATAGCTTTATTGTCCAACCAGCCTATCTCTCTTCCAAATAAAATTTAGTAGAATGCAACTGAGTAGAAGTGATGGTGTTGGAAAGATAATCTTAAACCTTTTATAATTTATAAGAAATTTAAAATAAGGAGAGAGACCTTCAAGATGGGTGCAGAGTAAAATGGGGAGATCACCTTCCTCCCCACAAATACATCAAAAATACATCTATATGTGGAACAACTCCTACAGAACATCTACTAAATGCTGGCAGAAGACCTCAGACTTCCCAAAAGGCAAGAAACTCCCCACGTACCTGGGTAGGGCAAAAGAAAAAACAGAGACAAAAGAATAGGGATGGGACATGCACCTCTGGGAGGGAGCTGTGAAGTAGGAAAAGTTTCCACACACTAGGAAGCCCCATCACTGGCGGAGATGGGGTGTGGGTGGAGGGGAAGCTTTGGAGCCACGGAGGAGAGCACAGCAACAGGGGTGCAGAGGGCAAAGCAGAGAGATTCTTGCACAGAGGATCGGTGCTGACCAGCACTCACCAGCCCGAGAGGCTTGTCTGCTCACCCACCGGGGCAGGTGGGGGCTGGGAGCTTAGGCTCGGGCTTCAGAGGTCAGATCCCAGGGAGAGGACTGGGGTTGGCTGTGTGAACACAGCCTGAAGGGGGCTAGTGCACCACAGCTAGCCAGAAGGGAGTCTGGGAAAAAGTCTGGACCTGCCCAAGAGGCAAGAGACCATTGTTGCGGGGTGCACAAGGAGAGGGGATTCCTTCCCCATCTGCCGACAGAAGGCAGAGCACTGCCTAAGTGAGCTCCAGAGACGGGTGCAAGCCACAGCTATCAGCTCAGACCACAGAGATGGTCTTGAAATGCTAAGGCTGCTGCCGCTGCCACCAAGAATACTGTGTGCAAGCACAGGTCACTAACCACAACCCCACCCACACCTCTGCCCCGCTGGGAGCCTGTGCATCCTGCCACTGCCAGGGTCCCGTGATCCAGGGACAACTTCCCCGGGAGAACACACAGTGTGCCTCAAGCTGTTGCAACATCATGGTGGCCTATGCTGCTGCAGGCTCGCCCTGCATTCCAGTTATGACTACTGTACCCTTCCCTCCCCCCGGCCTGAGTGAGCAAGAGTGCCCTAATCAGCCGTGGCTTTAACCCCCTCCTGTCTGGGAAGGCAACAGATGCCAGAGGGTGACCTACACACAGAAGTGAGGCCAAAACCAAAGCTGAACCCCAGGAGCTGTGCAAACAAAGAAGAGAAGGGAAATTTCTCCATGCAGCCTCAGGAGCAGTGGATTAAACCCCCACAAGCAACTTGATGTACCCTGCATGTGTGGAATACCTGAATAGACAATGAATCATCCCAAAATTGAGGTGGTAGACTTTGGGAGCAAATGTAGCCTTGGGGTTTGCTGTCTGCAACTGATTTGTTTCTGATTTTTATGTTTATCTTAGTTTAGTTTTTAGTGCTTGTTATCATTGGTGCATTTGTTTATTGGTTTGGTTGCTCTCTTCCTTTCTTATTATTACTATTTTTTAATGTTAATTAATTTCTTTTTCTTTCTTTTCTTCTCCCTTTTTTTCTGAGCCATGTGGCTCACAGGGTCTTGGTGCTCCAGCCTGGTGTCAGGCCTGAGCTTCTGAGGTGGGAGAGCCAAGTTCAGGACACTGGACCACCAGAGACCTCCTGGCCCCATATAATATCAATCAGTGAGAGCTCTCCCAGAGATCTCCATCTCAGTGCTCAGACCCAGCACCACCCAACAGCGACCAAGCTCCAGTGCTGGACGCCCCATGCCAAACAACTAGTAACACAGGTAAACAACCCCACCCATCAGCAGAGAGGCTGCCTAAAATCACACTAAGTTCACAGACACCCCAAAACACACCACTGGATATGGCCCTGCCCACCAGAAAGGCAAGATCCAGCCCCACCCACCAGAACACAGGTACCAGTCCCCTCCATCAGGAAGCCTACACAAGCCACTGAACTAACCTCACCCACTGGTGGCAGACACAAAAAACAACGGGAACTACAAAACTGCAGCCTGCAAAAAGGAGACCTCAAACACAGTAAGTTAAACAAAATGAGAAGACAAAAATGCAGCAGATGAAGGAGCAAGGTAAAAACCCACCAGACCAAACAAATGAAGAGGAAATAGGCAGTCTACCTGAAAAAGAATTCAGAGTAATGATAGTAACGATGATCCAAAATCCTGGAAATAGAATGGAGAAAATACAAGAAACGTTTAACAGGACCTAAAAGAAATAAACAGCAAACAAACAATGATGAACAACACAATAAATAAAATTAAATATTCTCTAGAAAAAATCAATAGCAGAATAACTGGGCAGAAGAACGGATAAGTGACTTGGAAGATAAAATAGTGGCAATAACTACTGCAGAGTAGAATAACAAAAAAAATGAAAAGAATTGAGGACAGTTTCAGAGACATCTGGGACATTAAACACACCAACATTTGAATTATAGGGGTCCCAGAAGAAGCAGAGAAAAACAGAGGGTCTGAGAAAATATTTGAAAAATTATAGTTGAAAATGTCCCTAACATGGGAATGGAAATAGTGAAACAAGTCCAGGGAAGTGCAGAGAGTCCCATACAGGATAAATCTAAGGAGAAACACGCCAAGACACATATTAATCAAACTAACAGAAACTAAATACAAACAGAAAATATTAAAAGAAGCAAGGGAAAAGCAACAAATAACATACAAGGGAATCCCCATAAGATTAACAACTGATCTTTAAGCAGAAACTCTGCAAGCCAGAAGGGAGTGGCAGGACATATTTAAAGTGATGAAAGGGAAAAATCTACAACCAAGACTACTCTACCCAGCAAGGATCTCATTCAGATTCAATGGAGAAATTAAAACCTTTATAGACAAGCAGAAGTTAAGAGAATTCAGCAGCACCAAACCAGCTTTACATGGAATGCTAAAGGAACTTCTCCAGGCAGGAAATGCAAGAGAACGAAAAGACCTACAAAAACAAACCCAAAGCAATTAAGAAAATGGTAAAAAGAACATACATATCAATTTTACATGGAATGCTAAAGGAACTTCTCCAGGCAGGAAATGCAAGAGAACGAAAAGACCTACAAAAACAAACCCAAAGCAATTAAGAAAATGGTAAAAGGAACATACATATCAATAATTACCTTAAATGTAAATGGATTAAATGCTCCGACCAAAAGACACAGACTGGCTGAATGGATACAAAAACAAGACCCGTATATATGCTGTCTACAAGAGACCCACCTCTGACCTAGGGACACATACAGACTGAAAGTGAGGGGATGGAAAAAGATATTCCATGCAAATGGAAATCAGAAGAAAGCTGGAGTAGCAATTCTCATCTCAGACAAAATAGACTTAAAAAAAAAGACTATTACAAGAGACAAAGAAGGACACTACATAATGATCAAGGGATCAATCCAAGAAGAAGATATAACAATCGTAAATATTTATGCACCCAACACAGGAGCACCTCAATACATAAGGCAAATGCTAACAGCCATAAAAGGGGAAATCGACAGTAACATAATCATAGTAGGGGACTTTAACACCTCACTTTCACCAATGGACAGATCATCCAAAATGAAAATAAATAAGGAAACACAAGTTTTAAATGACACATTAGACAAGATGGATTTAATTGATATTTTTAGGACATTCCATTGAAAAAGAACAGAATACACTTTCTCCTCAAGTGATCACAGAACATTCTCCAGGATAGATCATATCTTGGGTCACAAATCAAGCCTTGGTAAATTTAAGAAAATTGAAATCGTATTAAGTATCTTTTCTAATCACAATGCTATGAAACTAGAAATCAATTACAGGAAAAAAACTGCAAAAAATACAAACACACAGAGGCTAAACAATATGCTACTAAATAACCAACAGATCACTGAGGAAATCAAAGAGGAAACCAAAAAATACTTAGAAACAAATGACAATGAAAACATGATAACCCAAAACCTATGGGATGCAGCAAAAGCAGTTCTAAGAGAGTTTATAGCAATACCATCCTACCTCAAGAAAAAAGAAACATCTCAAATAAACAACCTCATCTTACACCTAAAGCAATTAGAGAAAGAAGAAGAACAACAACAAAAAAAAAACCCCAGAGTTAGCAGAAGGAAAGAAATCATGAAGATCAGATCAGAAATAAATGAAAAAGAAATGAAGAAAATAGCAAAGATCAGTAAAACTAAAAGCTGGTATTTTGAGAATATAAACAAAATTGATAAACCATTAGCCAGACTTATCAAGAAAAAAACGGAGAAGACTCAAATCAACAGAATTAGAAATGAAAAAGGAGAAGCAACAACTGACACTGCAGAAATACAAAGGTCATGAGAGATTACTACAAGCAACTATATGCCAATAAAATGGACAACCTGAAAGAAATGGACAAATTCTTGGAAAAACACAACCTTCCAAGACTGAACCAGGAGGAAATAGAAAATATAAACAGACCAACCACAAGGAATGAAATTGCAACTGTGATTAAAACTCTTCCAACAAACAAAACCCCAGGACCAGATGGCCTCACAGGCAAATTCTACCGAACATTTAGAGAAGAGCTAACACCTATCCTTCTCAAACTCTTCCTAAATATAGCAGAGTCAACAAAAAGAAGAAAATACCTAGGAATAAACCTACCTAAGGAGACAAAAGACCTGTATGCAGAAAATTATAAAACACTAATGAAAGAAGTTAAAGATGATACAAACAGATGGAGAGATATACCATGTTCTTGGATTGGAAGAATCAACATTGTGAAGATGACTATATTACCCAAAGCAATCTACAGATTCAATGCAATCCCTATCAAACTACCAACGGCACTCTTCACAGAACTAGAACAAAAAATTTCACAATTTGTATGGAGACACGAAAGACCCCAAAGAGCCAAAGCAATCTTGAGGGAAAAAAACACGGAGCTGGAGGAATCAGGCTCCCTGACTTCAGACTATACTAGAAAGCTACAGTAATCAAGAAAGTGTGGTACTGGCCCAAAAACAGAAATATAGATCAATGGAACAGGACAGAAAGTCCAGAGATAAACCCACACACTTATGGTTAACTTATCTTTGATAAAGGAGGCAAGAATATAAAAGGGAGAAAAGACAGCCTCTTCAATAAGTGGTGCTGGGGAAACTGGACAGCTACATGTAGAAGAATGAAATTAGAACACTTCCTAACACCATCCACTAAAATAAACTCAAAATGGATTGAAGACCTAAATATAAGGCCAGAAACTATAACACTCTTGGGTGAAAACATAGGCAGAACACTCTATGACATAAATCACAGCAAGATCCTTTCTGACCCACTTCTTAGAGAAATGGAAATAAAAACAAAAATAAACAAATGGGACCTAATGAAATTTAAACCCTTTTTCACAGCAAAGGAAACCATAAACAAGACGAAAAGACAACCCTCAGAATGGCAGAAAATATTTGCAAATGAAGCAACTGACAAAGGATTAATCTCCAAAATATACAAGCACCTCATGCAGCTCAGTATCAAAAAAACAAACAACCCAATGCAAAAATGGGCAGAAGAACTGAATAGGCATTTCTCCAAGAACATATACAGATTGCCAACAAATACATGGAAGGATGCTGAACATCACTAATCATTAGAGAAATGAAAATCAAAACCACAATGAGGTATCACCTCACACCAGTCAGAATGGCCATCATCAAAAATTCTACAAACAATAAATGCTGGAGAGGGTGTGGAGAAAAGGGAACCCTCTTGCACTGTTGGTGGGAATGTAAATTGATACAGCCACTATGGAGAACAGTATGGAAGTTCCTTAGAAAAATAAAAATAGAACTACCATGTGACCCAGCAATCCCACTACTGGGCATATACCCTGAGAAAACCATATTTCAAAAAGAGTCCTGTACCACATTGTTCATTGCAGCACTACTGATGTTAACCAGGACGTGGAAGCAACCGAGGTGCCCATCCACAGATGAATGGATAAAGAAGATGTGGCACATATATACAATGGAATATTACTCAGCCATAAAAAGAAACAAAATTGAGTTATTTGTGGTGAGGCGGATGGAGTTAGAGTCTGTCATACAGAGTGAAGTAAGTCAGAAACAGAAAAATACTGTATGCTAACACATATATATAGAATCTAAAAAAAAATATGGTTCTGATAAACCTAGGGGCAGGACAGGAATTAAGATGCAGATGTAGAGAATGGACTTGAGGACATGGGGAGGGGGAAGAGTAAGCTTGGACGAAGTGAGAGAGTAGCATTGACATACATACACTACCAAATGTAAAATAGATAGCTAGTGGGAAGCAGCTGCATAGCACAGGGAGATCAGCTCGGTGCTTTGTGACCACCTAATGGGGTGGGATAGGGAGGGTGGGAGGGAGACGCAGGAGGGAGGAGATATGGGGATATATGTATACGTATAGCTGATTCACTTTGTTATACAGCAGAAACTAACACTGTAAAGCAATTATGCTCCAAAAAAGATGTTAAAAAAATAATAAAGTTAAATTACAAAAAGAGAAAAAAAATAATAAGGTCTTTGGATACCTTTGCACTTCATTAGTAATGCATTTCTTGTCATAGACCTCACAGTCTACTGTGGCATATAGGATGTCTGGACTCTCCTTTGAGTTACTGACTTTGATTATTTGTTGAAAAACTCCTTTTTATTATATTTGGTCTTTCTGGTCTGCCATTTCTCCTATGCCTTCCTGTTTCTCTGAAAATTATTA